>NW_026623602.1:610559-653415 GCF_030028575.1 Malurus melanocephalus
GCATCAGTGGCAGTTGTGGCAGAAGCAGTGATCGGGGATCTGGCAGTGATTCCCCCCTGGGAAGGTTCTGAGCTGCAGACACACCATTTGTGCCTCTCCCCTGCGTGCTCATGGATAATAATGCTGCATTAGGGCCAATTACACGGTGTTATGGACACATGGCCAGGAGCAGCCCGTGACGGAGCCCTGGGGTAATTGGAGGAGACAGAAGGAAATGTTGGCTGTTAGWGCAGCCCTGCCCCACCAGCCTCTGCCCTGAGCTCTGCTGTTCCCTTGCATGTCTCACTCTCACAATCCAGGTTTGTCACAGAGAGAGGTAACCCAGCAACACCTTTTCACAATGTGCTGAGAGTTTTGAGTGGGAAAAGGAAGTGAGCGTCGTTATTTGACTTAGAGTAAAGCCCGCAGACACGTGGGAGCCTGTGCTTCCAGAGATGGGCTGGAGTTTGTAGGACTCCTGATATCAAATCCTGCCTGTTAGAAGGTTGTAAAGAACCTCCAGTGCCCAAACATAAAAGGCATTCAAAACCAGAGTAATCTACTACATGAGCTGGTGCCTTTGCAGATGTATTTCTCCATTTACCTTTCAATAAATGGGTCTGAATATTTCTTTCTGACAGAATTTTGCAAATGCTCTGGTGGTCAGCCAAACGTGACACAAAAGCAGCCTGGTGTGGATCAGGAACCTGAATTTAGGCCAGCACAGCAGACCTCTAATAACTATGGGAGATGCTTATTCAGCCTTGGGGAAAGTGTTTTCTCAATTTGGGTTAAAATGCCTCACTTTGGTTAGCTGTTTTGCGGATCAGCTGCAGAAATGGCACAGGAAAGGAAACCACTCCCTGCTCCTGACAGGTGACCAAGGGCATCCTCAGCACCCTTCAGGCTCTCCCCTGCCCCTTGCATTTGACTCTGCTCAGGCTGAAAACAAGAAACATCACTGTGGCTGTTGTGCTGTACTGATGACATCATGAAAATGTCTTGCACTTAGAAAACGGACATCTGCATGGTGTTTTCTCCTTTTGTCAGTGATAAATTAGGAGATTTTTTTTTTAAGTTGGGCTGTAGCAGGTGGTATTGTCATCAGTGTTGTGGATTTAACAGAAAACCCAACCCTCCTGTGTGTTTTCCCACTTGCAGTGTGACTAGAAGACATTAAGACAGTCATTATCTTACTAAATATTTAATGTTTCAGATACTTGTGTTGTGTAATGTTTTCTGACATAGAAGATCTTTTTGGTACCAAACAAGATTAGAACATGTGTATATGTTGTCACGAAAGTATTCTTTCAGATGGAAAACACTGACAGGCATTCTGATATTTATTATATGCTCTTATTATAYTAATTGAATTCTAAGTAAGGGAAAYWAAATCTCTGTGTAGTCTGTGATTTGCAGAATTCTCTGAGCATTGACCTGACAGCCTGGGATCTCTGCTCTCTGAATTAGTCCAAGGGACCTCAAAGGATGCTTGGAGTCTCTGAGTTTTTAAAATAAAATACTTAAGCTATTAGTAGGGCTTCCTTTTTTCTCAAGGTCTCTGCCATAAAAGTTGTGTGATTTCCTCTAGCATTAAAAGTATAATTTTTTTCTGACTCTGCTCAGTCCTATACAAGAAGTTGGAGAAAAGTGTGAAGAATAATGCATAAATATTACTGAAAAAAACCACAGACATGAGAGTCATTTCTGCAGGTTAGTGATTTTAATGTAATTACAATGAGTCTGGAATGAACAGCTCTTTGTCAGGGAACTGCAGTGGTGTCCATGAATTCGGAGCAAGTCAGAAGAGAACAAAAATGCAACTGCATGGAATTAAACTTGCACCAAAAGTTTGAGGGAGGAGATAAGCAATTGTTTTCAAATCGTGACAGGATTGCAGTCTGAGCACTCTTTCCTCTAGGAAAGCTCTGATTAGTAGGGGCCATAAATCAGGTTTATTCCTCAGCAGGAAGAAGGGAGCTCCACGTGTGCCTCTYGCTGGTTTGGCGAGTGGCAGAGCAGTGAGTGGGAGAGCAGCTCCTCTGGGGCTGTAAATCGCAGTCAGTGGGGCTGACAGCCCTCAGTGGTGGAGGATGTGCCATCCTGAGACTGCTGAGCTCACCTTACACATCTTCCAAGTAGTCCTTGGAGGATCCTTAGGGCTGCTGCAGTCTGCTTCTGCTTACCCTGCAAGATGTGACAAGGATCACAGCCCAAGGTGGGAAGTTGGCTGGCATAAATAATATTGTCTTTAACCCCAGGTTCCTGATTCAGCATTTTGGATGTGAATAGTTTACAGGGAGAGGACTTCCAAATGAGAGGACAGTGCTTTYTCAAGRGGTRTGTTGGGTTCTGGAAGAGGTGGRAGGTGTWAGGCTGAGGGGAACTCAGCAGAKGATGTTTCCCCATATGATGCTGGAGGAGTCAGAAGATGCTGGAAGTTTTCTATTTCTCACAGCTTCCTGGTATTTATGAATCTGTTTCTATGGATTTGAATTTGGGGTGGATCAATCTGAGGCTGTGACCTTGGAGCAGCCAGCAGACCACTGGAGCATCATTTATTTTTCCCCTTCATGTKCTAAAAATGCCTCTGTATTGTGTGTCCAGCCCTGTCAGGACACATCTCTTAAAACTCATTTCTGGGAAGGAGTGATGTGCACGATGGAAAGCTTTGCAGGATGTCCCCAGAGCACATCTGTACCTGAACACATTCCCATTGCAGAGTTCCCTGGGCACTGCRTGGCAGCTGAGTGCTCTGCAGGGGTAAATCCCTCTCTGCAGCTTCAGCCAGGCTCTGGTGCAGGCAGTTCACTGGCAATTAGTGCCCTTTGCAGTGTTTGGCCTCCTCTGTTCTGAAATAATTGCTGTTATCATAGATGTTTTATTGCCTTCATTATGGTTCACATTTAAATATCAATGAAATACTATTCTACTAAGTTATCAGTGCAGTAGMTGTCTGCTAGAGTTATCCCTGAAATTTGTGTTTAAGGAGAATATTAATTCAGCACTTAGGATTCTTAGAAGGAGGGTTGTATATTTGTCAATGAACTATGGGAAACCTTTGCTTGTTTGAAAATAAGCAAATATTTGAAACGTTTGCAAAAGCTGAGCCATTGTCATTTGATGCCTTGTGAGCAGAAATGCTCTGTGRTTGGAATAATGATTTGTCTGTTAAACAGAAACATTTTAAGGACTTTTAAAATATTTTTGAATCATGGAGTCAGACAGTAAGGGGTGACCTTTCTGCATGCAAATGAAGAACTGCACTGGGAGACAGGGATGTGTTCTCTGGCCTCAGTGCAGAAGGAAGCTCACTGTCACAGCCTCTTCTGCCTGGATCCATTCCACATCCTTTTGAAATCAATACAAAAAATCTCTCTTGAATTCCTATAGCCGCCATTGACTCCTGTAGTGCCACGTGGGACTGATTCAGACATCAGCTATGTATGTGATTSAATTTTTGTGACTTTTGGTGACTAAAGATGAGTTTACATGTGGCTTTTATTTATCACTTCATACCTAAAATCTTCATCTGTGTGCATAACTCAATGTAACAGGCAGCTAAGACAGAGTGTTGTCTCAGAATTGTATTTGTATGTTTACAGGGGAAAAAATGGTGGTGCGATTACAAATTCCATTTCTGAGCCCTGTTTGAACTTCCCGATGTGTAAAGAGCAAACAAATGCAGACCCTGAAGGGTGGGTGTGTTGATGTGTGTGTTCGTGCACTCTCAGTGGGTTTGTTCACTTTCTGAAATTGTGCAGGCTTGTTTGGCTCATTGGCCACACAAACCCTTGGTTACATCACTGGGTAGAYAGGGTAATGGAGCACCAGTGATTGTGTGACAGAGGGGTCCATTCTGCACCCCATAATGTGCCACAGTGGCACACAGCTGTCACCATGGCCTTAGCTGGGGGTGCTCCCTGCCAGCACTGCAGCCCCAGCACAGCAGGGCCCTGCAGGAACAGCTGCCAGGGTGGTGRCAGCTCCAGGATCTGACCTTTTCCTGCTGAAGCTGACAGTGTTTCCCTCTTCATCTCGTCCTTTAAGTTTTTAGCAGCCTCCTTTGAGCCCTTGCATACTGAGAACCTGAACGCACAAACCCAGCAGTTTGTACACTCGTTGATCCCAACACTTGGCTGTGTGTTTCTTGCCCAGTTTTTAATACCTTCAGGTTTTCCAGAGATTCTGGGATGAACACACGTTGTACTGTAAGTTATCATGTGCTGAGACCCTTACCAGCCTGCTGTGTGAATGTGTGTGACTGGTACAGCTCTCTGGCAGAGATCCCACATGCAGATTCCAGATTTTCCAAACTCTGCTTTTACTGACATMACTCTGCTCGCAGATTTGGAAAGGAAGGGTGATTGTGCTCTGTTGGTGCAGTTTTCTGCCATGGGTGTGTCAGCCCCCAAGCTGGCTCCAGATTGGCAGTGCACCCATCTGCTGTGCTGGAATCCAGCTCTGATCCTGCTGCTGGAGTGCCTGGGTGCTGGCCTGCCAGGATGCAGCACAGCAGCAGCAATAAAACATGCTGCCAGTGCCAGAGCTGCTGCCAGCCTGCTCCTGAGCATGCCTGTGCAGAGCCAGGGTACCCTGCAACCTCCTGGCTTTGCCAGTGGGTGTGTGTGTGTTCCTGTGTACCCAAAACCCCAGTTATTATAGGGTAAAATCTAATTTGTTTTAATATTCTGATGRTTTTGATCATGGTTCTGCCAGGAGATTGCTAGGCAGAATGGTAAAAATGTTTTTGAGCTGGCAGATGACCAAGAAAGTGAGTTAACTCCTGAAAAGCTTTGCTGGAGTCTTTGATTAAATGTCCTGTATAAATMCATGACAGGAACTGATAAATGGTTCAGGAAAGGATGGTGTGCCTGTGGGTTCATTCAGCAGGTATTTTCTCCAGCATATCCATAAACACACAAAAGCACTGTGTGACCCTGTGGAATTCTGTGCCCTGGTAGGAAGGGGAGGTTGGTCCTTGCTCTGGTGCTGTGGGCACCCCACATTTCAGACAGGCAGTGGCCAGAGTGGCCACACTGGACAGAGTGGTCACCAGCCCCGTCTGTTCTCACGGCAAACCTAATGTATTTGCAGCTTTGGTGCACTCACAGCACGGCAATTACGCCCTGTGTTGAAGTGCTTTCCATTTCCTGTGCCATCTTGATAAACTTTATAGCTTCTAATTTGCTGGAGAGTCATTGATGTGATTAGGAGCTCACAAATGGGAGCAGCAGGCTCAGCTGATGTAGTGCAGTCCCTCCTCAGGAGCTCCAGGGGGGTCCCTGCAGCCCCCAGATCATTTTGTCTCAGGCTGAGCTTTGCTGGAGCAGCAGCAGCAGCCATCCTTCGTGCCGGGGGCAGGACATGCTTTAGTGCAGCCGGTTCCACCTCCCGTGTGCTTTTCCAAAAGGAAAGGCAGGAGAGGGAGCGCTGGATCCCGGGAGCAGTGGGAGCTGTGTGCCCGTGCCAGGGGCTGTGCTGAGCAGCAGCTCTCTTGCAGTGCTGTGCCTGAGTCATGTCCCCACAGTCCAGTGGCACCAGGTTTCCAAGCGAAGTGGCAGCTGAACCCACAGGTCTGGATGTGTTCCAGCATTGATAAAAACTCTTCTGCACCCCTCCTSACCCAGATGTGGTAATCAGCTACTCCAGCCACCCTTCTGCTGCTGTTGGTTGCTGTCCCTGAGCAATGTCTTCCATGGTGTGTCACAAATTGTCAGAGATATTGGGGAGTGTATCTCACTGCTCACAGCCAGGCACGTTTATTACCAAGGATTTTACTGTAAATAGTGTGTTGTTGAAGAAATGCAAATAATTGATTGATCTATTCTCTTTTGTCTCTTTTTTTTCCCCTCTCCTAACAGTACCCTCAACAACAACAACATCACCCGCATTCCTGTCACCAGCTTCAATCACATGCCAAAGATCAGGACTCTGTGAGTAGCATCTTCTAATATTATAACACCATAATGCTGCTGTAAGACAACTTTTTGGCTGTTTGTTATCTGTGATGATCTCATKTCAGTCTCTCAGGGTGGCTGCAGGGCTGGGGAGCCCCTGGTGAGCCTGGGCAGGGCTGGGAAGGTGGCTGCTGCCACAGGGCCCTGAGAGCCAYTGCTCTGGATTTGCCCAGCGTTAAGAGCCAGTTTTATCAAGATTGTGAATTTACCCGGAAAAGAAACTGGCTTTTTTTTTTTTCCCATGGGAAAATCCATAATGCGAAATCTTTTCCAAGCTGGAACATCATCAAGATCGTAAAAGCTGCTCAGATGGATCAAATTATTGAATTTTGKTAATATCCTGTGTTTAAATGCCATTTATTCTTTTCAAATTCAAAATACTAATTTCTGAAACAAGGCATTTTTAAAGGACATAACAAAAGCATTTTTCCAGATACTTTTTGAAGCAAAATGTCACTGATTCTGGTGCTTCTTTTTTTTTTGTTTTGTTTTTATAAAAGCTTCTCATATATCAAATCCATTTGGTTTTGAGCTGGATGCCATTGCACTGGAAAAGCTCTGTTCTTTAGTAGATCAAAATACAAAGACTGTGAAATTAGACTGAGCATTTGTATAATTTAGCCATAGCCTACCAAAACCATTTTCTTTATGTAAATTATTTCTGTAAATTCCTTTTGGGAATACACAGCTTCAAGAAAAGTCACGTMTGAACAAAGCATCTCTGTTTTTCCTCCAGATCCTCAAACTCATCCAAGATGTATTTAATTCTAAAGGCAAAGAAAGGGAAATAGTAGCAAACCTGAAAATTTACTGTGCCACTGAAAAAATAAAATACTTCAAAGATGCGATACACACGTGTTTGAAATCAAATAACAAAATTGAAAGAAGAGGGCTCTTACTTATGTCAATCTCTGTAAGATAACCTCTGACTTAAATTTACATTCTTCATTAAATGATGACATTATTAGATCTTAATGTAAGTAATTAAATGGAAATGAGATGTTTGTCTTTYGGAAGAGAATGGATAAAGAAGATGAAGTTGTAGAGTTGAGGTTCCTGGAGTTTTGCCTTTTCTTRTTYAGYCACAGTGGTCCAGAAGATTTTCCTGGCTGTTCCAGATTMGCCAGTGTTGTCTGTTAGCAGAGCTCAGTGCCTTCAGTGCCTTCTGCCATTTTCCTTTTAGTTTAATTTCAGAGATGGCTTTGTATACAGCTCCCTGGAGACTTACACTGACTAATCCCCCTCTGCTGTAATTAAGGGAAAAAAAAAGAAAAGAAAAGGAAAAAAAAGGGGGGAAGGAAGTCATAAATAGGATTTACAAAGGGAAGCTTTTCTATTGAATTCTGAGAGACACGTTTTATAGAACATGAATGCTGGCCCACTCTAAAAGGATTTGCTGGAAATTTAATTTAGGGTCTATGGATAAAAGGGCAACTTTAGCAAACTTGCATTTGTATTCATTCACCTTCTGTTCCTAAAGTCAGTTTCATCAATATCAGGTGACAGGTTTCAGTCTCCAAAGACTGCCAAATAACACACAGTGCCCTTAGCAGGTCAGTTGAGGGATTTGAATAAAGATATGATTTTGGACAAGATGCTGATATTCTCCAAAGTTTCTTGTTGGAAATGGATCATGAATGATGTTCCTCACAGTTTGATGAATCTGTTTTCTTAAAAAATGGTCATCAGTCTGTCCACCTTCCCGGATAGCCTCACACTTAGATGTGCTTTTTTTTTTAAGTTTTTGTAGGAAATCGCTGCTGTGAATGTTCCTTCAGTAGGGATGAGCCCTTCTCCCCATCAGCTGGGCCCAGCACAGTGTGGACACTGCTGTCCCTGTGTGTCTCTTACACTCTGGTCAGATCCATCAGCAGCACATTTGGGGATCCTCCTGCTGCAGCTCTGTGTGCTCTGATGGTGCTGTGAATAACCAGCTTTTCTTCATGGCTCTCAAAACTATCTGCCCATTTTAAAATAGAGAAGAAAATTGAAAAAGTGTATTAACCTTGAACATGACCATTCAGGGGAAGGAAGAGCAAATGCCAGCGAGTTTTGAAGCATTGAAGAATTCTTTACTAAAATCAGCTCTTCTGTGCTAACRTTTTTTAGTTAACTGTCTCTTCTGTTCTTAAGTTTCATTGATCTTTAGCCTTGATTGGAAGTGRCAGGAATTAGTTTTTATTGATCTGCTTTCCTTTGCTTGAAACAGCTTTATTTATGATAAAGCATGTTCCCTCCACCTATTTGCTTAATAGTGAATGTCCTGTTGTCTCTGCATTTGTGAGTGACTGCTGAGACAGGTAATTACATTATTTCTTTCAATTTTTTTATTTAAGGGTAAACTGAACATGTGTGAAATCACTTCAGTGTTTTTTGTATTCACAGGGAATTCATTTATAATGTTTCTGAAGTACTGTGAAAAGCTTTCTTGAGGCTGTATTTATTAATATAATTATCAAAAATATGTTCTGATAGGCTGCTTTGGTAAGTTGATAGGGTCACTAAGGGGTATCCTCTCCAAAGCAAAGCATGGAATATCTGTGCAAAAACAGGAGCAGATGACCAGRAGGGCACTGCTGAGGCAGAGAGGGGTGGTTTGCTCTACAAACSAGCAAACCCCAGAACCCAGATAAATCAATTTAATGAGGGGAAAAAMCCCAACTCACAGTACTCAGAAACTGCCAAACCCTAAACCTTTCTTGGAAACTGTGCTTTTTTCAGTTATGCCTGCCTGCATCCATACAGGGGGTGCAGGGAATGGCAGGGGATGAGCTCGGTTCCAGTTCCAGAAGGAAAATGATCCTGASTATCATTGTTGGCTGCTGTGGTGGGCAGGATGAGATTTTGAGGATTTAAATGAAGTGCTGAATCTCTTAGATTACAACRAAGTCTTAACTTAAAATGACCTCTGGCTAGATCGTATTGTGTATTTATTTGTCCTTTCATTCAAAAAAGGGCAAGTTAATGGTTCATAACAACCAAACATTTTACTAGAAATCTAACTTACTSCATCTTCAATTAAATAGCTTCACAATCCCTAAACTCAGGGTCTTCCAGCCATCCTTCTYGGACAATTACATTTCACAGTGCTCCCAGGAGATTACAGGATAAACTCTCAGTTCCAGATTTGTGGGTTTTTTTTTTTCCTTCACTGTGGCTGTCCACCCCAGACATACAAATCTGGGGACTGTCAGCACAGGCACCACTGTTGAGCTTCGCTGCTGCTGTGCTGTAGGCACAACTCTGAGACATTTAAAATCTTTGGAGAATGGACGAGGCTGAATCCGGTGCACACCAATTGTGTGCCTGTAATATCAGTGAATAATGCTTTGTCTAACCATTTCTGACAGGATTTTTAATCTGGTTCATTGTTTCRTTTGGTGCAACATCACATATGCATGAATCGTTACAGGAACGGAATAATTAACGCCCTGGACTTTTGTTTTGACCTAAAGTTTGGTAGCTGTTTAAATGACCAGATTTGTTCCCTGAASCCACCATCATTTTGCAGATGTGGTAATGGTTCTGCAAGTCACTGGTGCCAGGCATGGAGCATGTGGGGCTGGGAGATGATCATGAATGGATTTTTCATGAGCTGAAAATTCCTGTCTAGATCCTTCATCCTTGTGTTAAATTGCCACAGGAAAAAGAGCATTGATGAACTTGTACRGGCAGCACAGAGACAGAAATGGTACCAGTAGCCTTGGATGTTTTATTTTGCCTGTCTTTTCCCAGAATATTTTGAGTTGGAAGGAACCCATAAGCATCATCAAGTCCAGTGAATGGCCCATGCAGGGGTCAGACCCACAATGTTGGTGTTATTAACACCAGGCTCCAACCAGCTGAGCTAACGGGGAGGGATTCTTTCTCTCCTTCTCTCCACCTCTCCCCAAAGGAGGGAGAAGAGGAAAGAATCACTCATCCTCCTGCTCTTCAGCCTGGTCCTCATGTTTAGACAAGCCATCCTTTGAATTCACCCAGACATCTCACATTCATGCAGTTTGTTCTGATACGAAATCACAAGCAAAGCGATTATGTGGAGCAATCTTAAATTCTGCATATTTTTWCCTCTAGAATGGCTAGCTGTAGGTGGATCATTATTAAACTTCATTTTCCCAAAACATCATAAATAATAGCACGAATTTATATCTGGCCTTTGTGTAACATTCCATGGCAATGAGGGCAGTCAAGCCCTGASCCATCTGTGAGCAAGACCCTACAGYGATCCCRCTGAAAGGCAGCAGAGAGCGGGGCAGATCTTCATCGCTTTATTTGCGGAGAAAATGTTTTATAGAAGGTTCAAGAACTCAGCAATAACGGTGTGTTTGCTGTGTCTCCTGCAGGCGGCTCCACTCCAATTTCCTGCACTGTGACTGCCACCTGGCCTGGCTGTCGGACTGGCTGCGCCAGCGCCGCACCATCGGCCAGTTCACCTTCTGCCTGGCGCCCGTCGGCCTGCGCGGCTTCCTCGTGGCCGAGGTGCAGAAGAAGGACTTTRTCTGCTCTGGTAATGGTGCCATTACTCTTTTATCTATCAGCTGAGTGTCTCTCATCGCTATTCCATAAAAAAACAGTGTGGAAAATGGCTGTGTTGTGTTTGAATGCAAACAGCAGCGATCCTTGGTTTTATCATTGCTGAACTCTATGGGAGGAGATTAGATTGTTGGGGTTTTTCTCAGCTTTGTAAGAATTATTGGATTCCAGTTAACRTTTTGGTTCTCAAATTACTTCTTCTGCTTTAACATTGCCAATGATATCAACGTAAGAAATCAATTAAGTGTGGATAATTTGGTGTTTTTCTCAAGGGAGGAGGTCTACAGCTGACTGGAATACAAAAGAAAGGAAATAGAAAATGCAAATCTGAATCTGTTGACAAATGGTTGGACTTTAGAACATGAGGAACAGATTTTATCCCAGGGACTGGAACAGGATTCTTAGGGAGCCAGTGCACTTTGCTGTTCTTCAAGTTTCCACACTGATAAATGAGGCTGATGATACTCACAAATCATGTGTCTGTAGGCTGGGCCGATTCATCAAGTCTCTGGGACTGCGCTTGGCTCTTGTGTGGTAGAAATACATTTTCCTAAAAGGAGAAGGAAAAGAGCAAAAGAAAAAAAATMAAAAARTGGAAAAAGAARTCTCTGAGTTGGGTTGAAAGGAAGGATCTGGTGGAGGAGCTGCTTGGCGGTGTGGGTGCTGTGGAAAAAAAGATATCAGATGTGAGTTTGGAGGTAGTTTTGCAGCCCCAGTGGTGACACAGGGAGCTTTTTACAGARCTGATGTGAGCCCTAATCTTGACASACWGAGARAATTGTGYTTTRTTCTTTATTMCTCACARCCTRTGAGCCCTAAACTGGATACACTGATGGTCTGATGGAAATACAGCAGAGCTGCTCATGCTAGAAATGTTTTYGGAATGCATTTTTTGTATCGTTTCATTTACATGTGACAAAGTAAGAGAAACAGATGCACTTGGAGAAGAGATGTTTGACCCCACTTAAATATGGTTAATTAATGCCCCAGTCTTAGAGGTGTGCAGAAGTGTTATGGGCACATAGAAAGTTGTGCACAGTGGTCTTTGAGCAGGATATTCAAGAGTGSAGAGCAGCTTCAACACTGGTGAGGAGGTGATACCCAGAATATCTGTTAAGTTACATCAAAAGTTTAACAAAAAAAAGTTTAGAAATGTAACAGTCTTGGGAGATGAAGGATAAAAGAAATGGATAAATGAATTAAGCTATTAGTAGAAGCTAATTTTACCAAAGAGGCAACCACAGCTTTTTTTTTCCCTCATGAAATGAAGTCTTAGATGGAGCATGAGTTCAGCTATTTGGATTTATGATACAGTGAAGTGAAGGAAAATGAGTTGTTAAGTCAGGAGGAGAGATAATAATTGCTGAATGAGAAATGTAATGTGAGCAGAACTCATTTAAATGGGGTTGCCTGTGCAGACTATGACTTCCAAAAGAGACAAGATTTTTAGCAGTTGCCTGTTGGACCAAGAAGATGTAGGCATTCTCTCAAGATTTCCCTGCTTTCRTAAAAAATATAAAATAATGAAAATTAACAGAAAGAAATTTTCAGTGAGACAGTCCATCAACTGTATCCCTGTAACTCTCATTTGGGAAATGAAATGAAATGTACTGAAAAAGRAATTCATTTGGAGAGCTCATTTTGGTGGCGGGTTTCGCTGAGAACTCAGCTCAGTACATGCTGGTTGGACAAAAACCTACTTGGACAGCTAGTTTAAAGAGGATATAAATCTTCCCCTCTCCTTATTACAATTCTTATACCTGATTTTACAGCCTAATTTGTTAATGTGTGACTATGAAGTCAAACTAGGACAGGCAGTGGAGAGTGAGCTGAACTTGTCTTTCTGCAAAGGAATTTTACAGAAGTTAAGGTAATAAGAATTATTGTAACCAGCCTCCAGCTGGCAGGGAGAGCCACCTTTGCATCACAGTTAGGGAGAGCTGAAAAATAAAATGGTGAACTGCTCTGCTGAAATATGGGCTCAGACTCTTCAAGCACTCGTGTTTTTAYGGCAGTGGGAATGTCATAACAGCAAAAAACATCTCAGTTTTTCCTTCACTGTGAAATGGGCTTCATCAGAGCATTCCCTCTCAAAACTGGTGCTGCTGGGTGCTTCAGGGGAGAAAGAGCAGAATCATTGGGGAAAGGAGAAACCCAACACTGAAAACCTGGCTTCTCTTTTTTCTTTGAACCCTATGCAAAAATAGTGATGTTTTATAATTTTATGGCAGATGTTCCTTTGGAAACAGATTTTGAATGCTGTATAGCAATTTGGAAAAGAATAACTTAACCAATGGTGGAGAAGTGCCATAAATAAAACCCAAATTGCTGGATTCCCTCTGGACATGCCCTGCACCGTGGTGTTTATRAGCATTAGGTGCAAAGTCTCACAAGAAAGTGTTGCTGTAGTCAATGTGCAGGTGTAGCCAGGTGAACTGAGTCATACCTGTGTAACCTGACAGGCAGCCTTTCAAAAATGTCCTTCAGTCTGGTCACTCAAAGCATAAAAAAGCTGATTCATGTGGTGCCTGCAGGTCACCTGTGAGCAGTGGAGAGGCTGTTCCAGGTTGGCCTTGTTTGAACATTTGGCTCAGGGCTGAAGGGGAAGGTGCAGGATTCAACAAGGCACAGCGTTGCACAGATATCTGGGTGTGTTTCACATGGATCATTGTGGATATCACGATGGATATTGGGGTGTGTTTCCCATGGATAGGGGGTGTATTTCCCATTGATAAATGGGTGTATTTCCCATTGATATATGGGTGTATTTCACATGGATATTGGGGTGTGGTTCCCATGGATAGGGGGTATTTTTCCCATTGATATATGGGTGTATTTCACATGGATATCTGGGTATATTTCACATGGATATTGGGGTGTATTTCACATGGATATTGGGGTGTGGTTCCCATGGATAGGGGATGTATTTCACATGGATAGGGGGTGTGTTGCCCATAGATGTTGGGGTGTATTTCTCATGGATAGGGGATGCATTTCACATGGATAGGGGGTGTGGTTCCCATGGATCTTGGGGTGTATTTCACATGGATAGGCGGTGTATTTCACACAGATATTGGGGTATATTTCCCATGGTTGGGGGGTGTATTTCACCTGGAAGGCAGGCTGCATTTCCCGTGGATAGGGGGTGTATTTCATAGGGATAGGGGGTGTATTTCACACGGTGTATTTCACACGGATAGGGGCTGTATTTCACCTGGATGGCAGGCTCTATTTCACATGGGTAGCATGATGTATTTCTCCTCTCTCCACCACGCTGCTGTGACGAGAAAACAGCGCACAAAGCAAAGACAGTGTTGGTTGAAATACAACCTGTATTCTGGCCTTTGGGAGATGTTTATTTTTATTTTTATACTCCCTTAGGTAGCAGAGAAGCAGCTGGTGGGTGCTGGCTTGTTCTCAGTGCCTCTWAGAGCCTTCCAGTCTTTGCCTGGATCAAACCCAGCTTCCCTCCTATGCTCAGATGTTTCACTGTTGGACTGCCTTCTCCTCTGTCTCTCTCAAACACATTCTCTCTCTGTCTATTTGTCTGTCTCTTGTCCTCCTCTGACCTCCTCATGATAGTAATTTTATTTCATTTTCTCCCATTTAAGTTTTATTATGGCTCTTTGATTTTTCTTCCATCTGCTCCTCACTGAAGTTGAAATTMGTTTCCATATTGATCAGTTTTGTGAAGTTACAACATGCTTTTTCACCTSCAGCAGCGTGGCTGTAAACCTTTGCAAACAAAGCAGTGGCTTCATGAAGCTATGCCATCAGCAACACCTTGGTTTTTTCAGGGCTCTCTGTGAGCCCTGAAAATTTGTTTGTTTTTTTTTTTTTCCCAGTGATCGTTTTCCTATATATATCCATGAGAGAATACTTGTGCATCTAACCAGGAGCATTGTGTCTGGTGCTGTGATCTGTAGGGTGCTTCAGTTGCTTTCCRGATTTGTTCTAGTTTTGGCCAGGAGTTTGATGTGTTTTCCAGTGGACAGTGTTTACACTGGAGTRTGAAGATTGGGTGAGATTTCTTAGGCTAGACCAGAGATTGCTATTTCTAAAAGTTGATGAAATTAAGTGTAATATATGTTTTTTTTAAGTGCTTTTCTAAGACAGTTTAATAATGAAATGCAAGCACTGTAGAGAAGGAATATGGATCCGTACAGTGTTCACTTTTTATATTAGAAACCATTTTCTTTGATTCTTGATCCTTAGTTCCCATTCTGAGAGTCTCAAAGAACATAAAGAAAATCAAGATGGATAATTTGGACTACATAAGTTAAAGTTCAGTCTGAAATTAACTCAAGAGAGAAATTATTACCATGGACAAGTGTTTTCTAGCTAAGTAAACTAATACTGWTTTTGAGAAAACACTGGATGCATCCAAATCTCAGTTGAAGATCTGGGCTTTCTGATTCGTGTGGTGAGACTGCAGCTGAGGTATAATAAAGAGGAAAACATGTTTTCTTGCTGCTGCTTCAGGCAGACTGGAAGCCCTAATAAGGCAGCAGATTTATTTGTTTGGGTGAGGTCAAACAGGCTCCAASCAGCGCTGTTACCCTGGCCAGACCMTGCAGATCACTGTGCTGGTTCCTGATAGCTCTGAGGAGACAGCAGCACTGAGGAGCTCATCAGCAGCCCTCTGGAGGGTCAGCATCTGAGTGAGAGCGTTCAGAGGTGCCAGGAGGAGTGTGTGGGGATGGAGCTCCCCCCATGTGCTCCAAACACCCTGCAGCGCTGTGTCACGGGCAGCAGTGGGGCAGGAGGCACTGTGGCACGGGGAAGCTCAAGGGGACAAGGACTGCTGGCAGATGGTGCTGGTTTTGCTGGGGCAGGGCAGGGGCTCCTGGGGGAGCTGGGGGCTCCTCTCCATGCAGCCCACCCCTGTTTGTGCAGGGGCTGCAAATGGACCTCGTCATGAAGAGCTGGGTGAGCAAACTGAGAGGAGGAGGAGGAAGAGGAGAACTTTTTGGGTGTGGGGGTGTGTGAATGGTCACTTTCTGCCCTCTGGGACATCCTCACTGTGCAGCTGGTTCACTGCCTTTAGAAGGGAGCTTAACCATCCAACTGTGGCCCTTTTCCAAAATAATGCCCTGTGAGTCACCTCAGGTACAAGGCAACTCTTTTCTCACTGTTCTTGCTCTTTGTGACCATCCACAGACCCAGTGAGGGCTCTCACAATGGAGTCTGGGCAGGATTTGGAGTCTGTATGRCTTCCAAAGCATTTTGGTAAAAATTGCTGTTTAAATTTGATCTTGGGTGATTTTTGTGGAATGCTGATGGAAATTTTACCTCCTGTAACAATTTGCTACCACAAATTAATATTAACATTTAGTCTGAAGAAACATTTCAATACTCTGCATTTGTTAGTTGCTCCTCAAATGAAATTGTATAGGAAATATGGAAAGATATTTTCTATTCACTGACAAATATTTATCAGTTTGTTTGTTTTCAGTTTTTATTAAGTTTCTTRTTACAGATTTAAATTTACTCTAGCACTAGCAGTGATGATATTTCATACTGAAGAAATTTACTTCTTGACTTGCTTAGTATGGATGATGCCACATATGGTGTTTTTCATTTGGGGAACCATCTTGTGAATATGAAGGATAAATATGTATTTATTACAGCACTTAATATTTCTTTAAAGACCAAAGCTGAAAATTGCCTTTTAATTACAGTAAATTTAGTTTTATTACCGAAAATGATGTCTTACCTTTCAGTATAATTAGCCTTTTTTTCTGGAACTCTCTTTTCCCCAGAGCACTATGTATAGCACTTTAATGCTTATTTAATGATGGCAGGTTGGGGTATAATTATTCAGCCATTGAGCTTTTGAACTGTTGCTGTAAAAATAATAACATGATTAGTTTTCATGTTAATGTCCACATCTAGTGGTTTGTTATTAGTTATTTTGGTGGTGTTTTGTTACAGAAAATATTGGTTCATGGCAGTGCCACAGCSATGCTTGGAACTATTCCACAGAGAGAGGCATGGTAAAGGAACAGGGTTGGGTTTGAGTATGTGGACAAGCCTTTGCATGAAATTTGTWKGCTTTTTCTGTTTAATACATGTATGTGATTGGCAACTCATTAGTAAGAGTAATTAAAACAAGCATAGAGCTGCTTATAAAATGACTGCAGGATTCCAGAAATTAATAGGGGTSAAATGCAAAGTTTCATGTAGTCAGCTCTAGGTTGGTGTGAATTTCTGCTCAACTGGCAGTGAGATCAGTGATGTTGTACATGGCATTGCAGCCGTGCTGGGTTTGCTGCTCACGCTGCCCCTTCCTCACAGCACTGGGGTGAAACCAGGATCTGCTGCAGCTCCTCCTTCCCCTCTCACTCTTGGACTGTGCTGCTCCCAGAGCTGTTTCTCACAGTTCTTTCCTCACTCCCTGCTGCTTGGCCCCTCTCTGCCCTTTCCCAGCACTCTCTGACAGAGGCACCGGCAGCTGCAGGGGCAGGCTCAGCTTTGGAGCCCAAAGGCAGCAGCCAGAGCTGCCCTGGCCTCTCCTCAGCAGCTTCCCTGGCAGTGCTGGGCATCAACACCCTGGACCAAACTGGCTTGATGAATTTACCCCTTGGAGTGGCAGGTAGACGTGTTCAGCTCTGAAGATCTGTAAGAATTTTGCTCTGTGATTTCCAGACACCTTCAAGAGTTTGAATGCACCAGGGGCCACTTGCAGCAGAGCTGGGCAGTGACCCCAGCCTGTCCCAGGAGAGGTCTCTGTTTGCCCTGCCTTCCTTAGCATGTTCCAAATGCCAGAGAATCTACTCTGTGGAATCCCAGGGCAGCCCAGGGAAGGGGATGGTGCTCTCTCTTCAGTCCTTGCCCACTGACCTGCAGAAGAGCATTTCCTCTCTCCAGATCTGTCCATGGGGTAGCTCATGACCAGGCAGGAGCCCTTGGATGTCATTACCAGGAGATGTGTCCCACTGTGTCTGCCATCTCTGAGTATCTGTGTCCATCTGTGGTGCTTCTGGCTGGGGTGAATCTCATCTTCCTTCTCCTCCTCCTCCTCCTCCTCCTCCTTTTCCTCCTCCTGCTGAGAGCAGCTTTTGTGCTGAGGCATAGCCATCCCCATGTTTGCTGCAGCAGGATGCAGGCAAGGGACAGAAACAAAGACAAACAACATCATGGAGTATTTAAATCTCCTTTGCAAATACCAGTGAATCAAAGCCCAAGGCCTGAGTAGGCTTAAACTATTTCTGTTCCTTCCACAACTTCATCAAACTTCCCCGTGGAACAGCCCACGATGGATCACCTGTTTAGATCTGCACTCCCTTCATAGGCTCACCATTGATCATGGCCATTATCTATCTTTTAACCTCGTACAGGTGGCATCCTTTCACTTCAATAATTTATGTTCCTCTTCATTTTTATGCTTGAATATATTTATAAGCTCACTGTATTATTTCTGGACCTATTYTTAAATGTCACTTCAAGAGTGCTGATACAAATTGTGGAATTGGCATTAATGAGATGGCTGTGCATGGGCACCATTTGAGCTGCAGAACCATTACATCTTTTAAGACTTCCTATTATGAATTTTTTTGATCTTTGGCCTGCTTTGGAAGAGCAGGCAGTGTCCAAACCCAGAGAATCAAATRCACAGCCTTCCTTCTGGTGCAGTAGTTGGAAACTGAAGTTCTACCTGCTTTTAGGAGAACATGCCTGTGTAGACCTTGACAGAAAGGCCTAGAGTCAGCATTGGGCATAAGATGTATTCTGACTTTTCAACCCCTCCTTAGGCTTAGGTAGAATAAATTTGCCTGAGAGAAACCCACTTTTGTCATAGTTTTATAGACTTCAGCTGTCTCATAGATTCTGTTTTATTAATCCTTCAGAAGAAAAATTTCACCCATTCAAGCTCAGTTGCTATAGATGAGGCTGCTTCTTTGCTCTACTTTTTTCTATTTTTCTTAGTAGTATTCTATGTAATTGTGGGGCTGTTACTGTTAATCAAATAATTGCAATATTAGTGCCTTTGGGATAAGGCAGTGTGAAGAAAGGTCTGATTTTCAATGGTGTTACTTTGCTGATATATTTTGAAAYATGCTAAGTAGGATTTTGTAGAATAAAGTAGGCTTCATTCATTAAGCCAGACCTTCTTTTCACTGTAGTGGGATATTTCCAGTTTTATTCCTTGATATTTATTTGTAAACTGATYAGTGTTGACTTTTTGCCTACAGAACTGTTGTGCTTATGTACAGTGAATTTTTAACAGATAAATTTACTGTTTGTGAACGTTCAGCAAAGCAGAGAACTTGAATCAAATAATGAATATTCATGAGTGGCAAGTTTTTGCATACCATGAACTCARTGGTATTAACATCAATTAGGGGCTGAAGTTGCTAATGATAAATCTTAAAGCTGTGCTCAGCAAAGAGCTGTTGAACAGCCATAGATGGAAATCTTTGCTTAAACCATTTGCTGCACATTTGTGTAGGATAAACAAATTTGTACAGATTTTGGCCATTAGGGAAATATTTGCCCTCAATGAGGAATGTTAACTTTGCATGTRGTCAGCTGTGGTTCCCTTGCCCATCTCTCTGCAGGACTCTGCTCAAATGTCCCTTTAAACCAGGACACTGACATCAATCAGGAGCAGCGCATCTGCTTTAGGTGTTYCAGAATAAATTAGTTCATATCACTGGGAATCTAGTGCAAACTGGCTCATGCAGTAGGGATTGATTTCAGATATCCCAGCGTCATCAGAACCTCCAATAGGTGATTTAATTACACCCAAAAAGGTCATACTGTATCCATGGATCTGCAATACTTGTAGTGTTTTGTTTATTGATCAATAATTTTGTGTCTGATATACTTAAAATGATGTAAAGTCAGAAGAGGTTTTTAACCAGGAAGTCCTTCCTGTCAGATTTATCTCAAAATCCATTAACATGTTTTACAAATAACTAACGTTTTGCTGGGGGAAAGGAGCTGTGGAGAGATGATTGGATAGGTGAGGAGGCAATAAAACACACTGCTTARTGTGCTGTAATTGAGTGTCAGTGCAAATGAGATTATTTAGTTTATTTAGTAATTGCAAAATTTATTTTWGATGCCTGTGACATTTAAACTGTTSGTTTATACACCCTAACAATTCTATTCTAATTGTAATATTAGTCTGTTTTCTGCTTTTAAAACGCTAGATGCCAATGAGAAACTTATTTGAAAAAAGCATTTGATTTCTCTRTAAACTTCTGGGTCTAAAATCTCTCCTMTCTTTCCTCTCTTTCCCATAGTCTGAGACTATGTAAATTAAAGTGGTGCCAGATATTAACTACCATAATTACTGACACTGTTGTTCCACTGCAGCAGGCAAAAAATGCATGGTAATTTTTGTTAATCATGCTCCTACCCTGGCTTCCACATTTTGTGTTTTTCTTTTAGCAAAATGTGTAATTGAGTTGATGATTTTTATCTCAGAAAAAAAATATAATTAACGTGGTGAACTGGGGCTGCTGTGTACTAGGAAAAAAAAAATGTAACAAGATGACAGATTGTGAGAACAACTTCAGAATGGAAATCATAAAAATGCAGCTGATTTGGCTGTGGCCATTGCCATTTGCTGCATCCATGCTGTAAACAATCACTGTCATTGCACTTGTGATGGACACAAAGAGAAATATTGAAATATTTCTGCCTTTCCTGTGTCTTTTCTTTTGGAGAAGCACTGGCAGCAAAAGGAAAATTCATTTTTAGGTTTCAAATATCCCTCTTTAGAGGTCCTTTAGATGCAAAGGACCCCTTTGCATCAGGGTCCTTGATGATCTGTATGCTTTTACTGTGCAAACCTGTGAAAGTCCTACCCCCAAATTTTAATAATTTTCTATTCCTTAGCCTACTTAGACCTGTTTTCTTGAAGTCTTTTTTTTTACCAGCTTTCCACAATACAAACATTAAACAGATTAAACTCTTTTGGATTTTTTTGATACTTTAATTCTATAGATCTGCTATCAATAGATCCTCATTGAAGCGGGGCTGTTAAATCCAAATCAGATTTGCAATTCTGTTTATAGAATTATTTAAGAAACTTTTACCTTAACAGGTAAAAACAGWTGATTTTTGTGTGAGAGCTGATAGAAAATGTGCTAGGTGCCTGTTGAGTGTGCATGTGCAATACAGTATTTTGTTCTTTATTAAGGAAAAACATAAGCAAAAGCATTTAGTAATAACAGCAATGTATGCACAAAGACTTTATATCATTAAAGTTCTCAGAATCTTACAGGCCAGATCTACTTTTGCTCATGAAGAAGAAAGAAATGTGCTTGTGGTGCCTGGGGACACGGTTTAGGATGGACCTGGCTGTTCTGGRTTAATGGCTGGGCTCAGTGGTCTTAGAGGTCTTTCCCAGCCTGAATGATTCTCTGATTCTGCTGCTGCCAGCTGCTTTTTGTGCCAGGAAAACTGGTGTTTCTGTCTTTTGTCTCTCTCCAGACATCCCCTTGCCTTTGGAGCAGAGCACTCTGCAGTGCTGTGTCACAGTCTGGGCAGGTGCTGAGCTGAGCTCCMCTGGACCCTCTGCCCTTGGTTTGGGTGCAGCAGGGTCAGGATCACTCACACAGCTCCAGCTGGCAGAAAATCAGCTTTTCTGATGTATTACTGCTTCTCCAGCCCACTGTCATATGTTGTGGTGTCACAACTGTGCAGGATGCATTTTCCCCTGCTACAAACCCTCCTCAGAAACCACGTCAGACATGGAGATGACAAATGTTGAGTGGAAGATTTGACCTTGTTGCCAGCTTTTTACCTCCCAGAGAACAAGGATTGCTCTGAAATTTCTTCCTAATTYGATAATTTCTCCATATCCCTAAAAGTTTGCAACAGCTCGTTAGTGCTTGCTGCTCCTTTGTTTGGTTCTGGCCATTGTACCACAAGGTGGGCAAAGAGAAAATGTGAAATGTGGGTGGTCARATCCAAGAACAAACCTCTTGTTCTCACACAAACACAACAAAGGGCTGTGTGCATTTTGAGGCAATATAAACTACTTTTGGAAGTAGTCACAGTTAAAATCTTACAGAAACCTTTGAGCCTGTGAAAGACAAAGCTGGCAGTGCTGTTGTGCAGATCTCTTAATTTTGCAGGAATTCTGTCAGTTGACAATGGTGGTACGTGTGCCCAGCATTTCTGTGGCCAGAAAGCAAACCCAAGAGAGCTGCTTGTCCTGACTGTTACACATGTACACATCTAAAACTGTTTTTTCTTGTTTAATTAAAATAGCTACCACTTAACTACTATATCAAATGCATGGTCACGTGTACAGTGACAATAATAAGATTTGGAAATGGGAACAAGTCAAAGTTCAGGTTGCCTGATAAATAGGATTTTGTTTCCTTGGACCATATGGATTTTGATTTTAATGAGATTATTCAATCATTTTTACAGTAGTTTTTAGCTCAGATGATTCTTCAGGGTGACACTAAAATGGTCTCTGTCTTGAGATGAAAGACTTTTGATGGAAAACCCCTTACCTGCAGCTGTCAGGGTGGTTGGAAAGTGGACTGTAAATGAGACAGGGTATTTCAGCCAAGCTAAAGCATCATTAGGATCATCCCATGGTGAAAGCAGCTGCCCATTCTCATAAAGAATGTATTTGACTCCTGCCCATGCCACAAATTTATGGTGGGATCCATTTATTTCTAGATGATCTCTTAAAATTGAATTTCTGGATGCCTGGATTGGAGCTCTGMGGTCTGGTCTGCCAAAATGCAGCCATTCACAGCTCTGATTATCATCAATAAAAGCTATGTTTAAAGCACAGTGCTGTGAAACAGCTTTCTCCTGAAAACAAAGCCATGTGATGACCCAATAAAAATATTTCAAACCCGGTATTTGAATTTGGCAGCATTTTGCCCACAGTTGAAATGGTGATCTTATCCTGAAACTGAAACTTGACATTGTATTTCAATATAAGGCAGTTCTGCCATTCCTGGTTATAAAATAATACTTAAAGGAGATGAGAGCCTGCTTGACCTTAAGGAAACTCAGACAAACTGAAATGAATTCCTGTCAGAATTCTGCACTTTTCTAACAGAAGGACTGATTCTACAGTAATTGTATTCTGGTTTCCCTCTGCCGTGTAAAGTCAGCCGCAGAAATTTTCAGCTGATGTCCTTCCAAGTGTTACCTGCCTTTGAAAATAATGACACTTASAGATGCCACTGAGTGTCCTTCTGATGTTGACTTTTCTGTGCTGTTTACAAGGTTTTGAAAGCAGGGACATGAGTAGCTTTCTACACGAGCTGACACTGCTGTGCAGGGTTAAGGGCTAAGCCGAGCAGGTATGGAGGCATAAACCAAGAGAGAAAATTTACAGGAATGTTGCATTTTTATAATCCTTTTAGTTGTCACAATGAACATTGGATCACAAGTTGATGCAAATAATTTTGGGTTGGTTTTTTTTTTAAATTTTTATCATCTGTAGTTGTAATTCATGGAAGTGTCCATCATGGAACTTTTCGAAGACAAACCCCAAGAAATTGCAGCTTTGTGTATAGTTTTTTCCTCATTTTTGTATGTATTTGTTTTTTGACAACTATGGTGTTTTTATTTTTCTACCCAAAAGGCCAATCTCTTAATGATTTTTGTCACTTTTTACCAGCACRAGCCTTCAGATTGAGCCATCTGTATCTCGACATAAAGATACTTGAGACTTCTTGTGTTGAATGTACTTTGGAAATATGACTCGCTATAAATAAAGCAATAACAGCTACATCTTGATAACCTCAATTAGCATAGCAAACCCATTTTATCTGTGGCTAAGTGTATGCACACATCAAAACTTGAAATGTAGGAATCATAACCATTTGAGTAAAATTGACATAATTGCTACAGTTTCAAAAAAGTAATGATACTTAATTAAGCCTGAATCTAATGAATTGACTGGAATTTGTATAGAGCAATGTCCTCATGCTACACCTTTGCTCCGTGAGTAGCTTTGTGTCTCTGTGTCTAGCTCAAGCAAGGGTTTGAAGGTTTGAACTACTTGTTTTCTAAATTCTTTTTATGTTTCCATTAACTGCATTGTCTAATCTAGAAAAGCTAGGTTTATGTTCCCAGTCTTCATGCCATAATGGGTTACCTCATTTCACAAAGTCAAACACAAGTCATCGTTGATGACAGTCTTCTCTCAATATGTGAAAGTACTCAAGAAGTGTCTGTGTAATGGAAACTTCCAGGCAAAGATAACTTTTGGAACTATAGATCCTAAGGCTTAATGTAAAAACCTTTGAATGAATTGATACAGCTGATCATGGAGGAAACCAAAGAAGTGTTCATGAGGGAAAGAGATGGATAGAGTGGGGACTGAGGAGGAAGGAATAAGAACACTTGCCTTTCACACAGTTTCTCTGGAGTTGATTTGTAGAACATTATATTCACTTGCAAATAAATTATTACTTTATATGGTAAGAGGAGCTGGAAAACTCAGGCACTGATGTATTTTGTTGTTAAAATCTCACCTGATCATTTTTAAAACCACCATTYCATGTGCTCCTTGTGTCTCAGGTTCCCAGTCCGAGCCCCCGTCGTGTAGTGCCAGTTCCATCACTTGCCCTTCTGCCTGCACCTGCAGCAACAACGTCGTGGATTGTCGGGGCAGGGGCTTGACAGAGATCCCAGCCAACCTCCCTGAGGACATCTGGGAAATGTRAGTGCCAGCCTAATGCACAAATCTTTTCCATGTTTCTCCATTTGTATTCCGTATCACACCTCCTGAGTGGAAGAAAAGCACATTTTWAAAACTGTTCTAAGTAGTTATCAGGTGTTATTGTAGTTGTTCTCTTTGATGTGTTCTTTTGATSTAAGGGCTCAAACCATTTCTAGATGTAAATTAAGATAGTTTGGTACTGCCCTACCTGACAGCAAGATAAAGTTCTTGGTGCCYTAAGTTCAGACTGTGTTTGCATTTCACAAACCTGGAATTGCAGTTCTGCGGTCAGTAAATGAAAATACACAGTTGTTTTTCATTTCTGGTCTGTGATTTCCCCATGAGATGGAGGGACATCTTGTTAGCTGGGCAGGATGTGTTTATAATGATTAGAACATCAGAGCGCATTGTCCCTGCTGATTTTACTTTCTATTTCCTGTCTTCCACGTTATTTCCAGTTCTTTAACAGTTTTGTGGCTTGTGTTGTGAAATCAGATGCTGGTTTCACAGACTTGTTTGCCTTTRCTACCTTTAGGAATTGGAACCATCTATTTCTGTGTCCGTGACTTCACACTACTGGTCCTGCAGTGCTGTTACATTAAACCATTTTGCTTGTGGTTGGTCCACAGGGAATGCAGATCAATTCTTTTCCTATTTAGGTTCTTGTCATACAGAGTTTTCTGACATCCAGCCAGCTTTTGCAGTCTGCACAATATTAATTCAAATATTTCTGTAGTCAGTGGACTCATCCAGCTTCTTGTTGCTGTAGAAATCTGGTGCACAGCAAAATTTACCGTGACAGAGGATAAATTCACAAAATCATGGAATGTCTTGGATTGGAAGCAGTCCTAAAGACCATCTAGTTCAAACCTCCTACCATGGACAGGGACACGTCCCACCATCCCAGGGTGCTCCAAATCCCACCCAGCCTGGCCTTGAGCACTCCCAGGGATCGAGRGGCAGCCAYGGCTTCTCTGGGCACCCTGTGCCAGGGCYTCACCACCATCACAGGGAGGAATTTCTTCCCAATATCCCATCCATCCCTCTGGCAGTGGGAAGCCATTCCCCTTGACCTGTCCCCCCATCCCTTGTCCCCAGTCCCTCTCCAGCTCTCCTGGAGCCCTTTTAGGCCCTGGAAGGGACTCTGAGGTCCCCCTGGAGCCTTCTCCTCTCCAGGTGAGCCCCCCCAGCTCCCTCAGCCTTTCTCCACAGCAGAGGGGCTYCAGCCCTCCCAGTGCCTTTGTGGCCTCCTCTGGCCCTGCTCCAGCAGGCTCCATGTCTTTGTGGGCCCCAGAGCTGGACATGCCACTGTCCATGTTGACCACAARGTTGTCAAACAGCTCCAGTCCCAATACCAACCCCAAGGAACATTGAATTCAACCAGTTCTGGTATTTCCCCCCAGTTCACTATTTCTTGTAAGCCAGATTATTCTGGTAAGAACCCTTGACTGACAAACTSTTGTACAAAAATGAAACACACAGCTGTTGCTCTAACACAGTTATTAAAGGTGACCTACATTTCGCTCTGTTTCAGTATTAATTAAAGATCTTTTATTCAGCCTTCCTACCTTTCTTCATTAGCATGGGTAGGCAGAACCTTCTCTGACAATGCAGCCAACAGGTCCTAAAATGGTTTTCGTTGATAAAAACCCGTCACAAAACAGGTAACTCACTTGTCATGGGACAGAAAACAAGCATYGTATGTCACTAATTTTCCCTCTGCCACATATGACTTAGAAGTCTGTTGTGTTACTCGATTACTCTTCGAAGTAAAGGACTTCAGTGCAGGAATGTTTGCTATTAAATAAGCAATTTAGGAAAGTTAGAAATCTGTATCCCAGAGTTGCTTTTTCATAATTTCATAAACTAGGTAGTGAGAGTGTAGAGAATGCAATTCGTTTTCTTWTAAAGCTTCTCGTTCAGTTGGGAGCTGACAGCAGCAGCCAAATTGACTGAGGAAAAATGAGTTACAAGAAATTGAGGCTGAGAAATACAGACTGTGTGCTGAGTGTTATAAAAGATTCTCTGCTTACAGAGTGGTTCTGTTGTGCTTCTCAGAGGAGAAATGAACAGTCTGTGTCATAGAGAAACACATGAGAATAAGCACAGGAAAGTTTTGCATGACTACTTGGGTGAAAACAAAAATCATTAAGAACCTGGAGGCATTTCCTGASAAAGGAATACCAGAATGAAAATGGGGTGGTGGTTTGCTGGTAAACGAACAAAACAGTCATTCCACCACATTGGATCAGCATCTACAATTAAAGGAGAAGTTGTAGTTATTTAGAAAGGGTGAGAGAAGGTGCATTCAAGGTAAATATGGAACACGGGGTGATGCAGAATGGGCATGAGGAGGTGTAGGGAAGGAGGGATGACCAACAAACTGACAGGAGGCAAAGTCTCCAGAGAATCTGCTTTTCTACTCAGGCTCGCTCACAGCCCTGCAGCCAGCCCCCATCAAACTGAGTGACAGCACAGAGCCAGCAAAGCCAGCGGACTGCAGGGGCCTGTGAGCAGCTGTGGGAGCCTGGAGGGTGCTGTGACAAACACGGGTGCCTGTACCAGTGCCTTGGGCTGCTCTTGGCTCAGGACATGGGCTGGATTGATCCTTCATCATCATTAATGCCTGGCTGGCTCATGCCAGGRGAAGGACAGCTTTCCTGTGCAGATGTGGGCACTGGGGGTGAGGGCACTTCCAGCCCTGACTGTAATATTTCAGACAGAATTTGCTTCAGCACACTGCCTGCCACCTTGGTGTGATGCCTGCCAGTCATGGACAGGTATCAGTAACTCCCCAATCATCTTTTGCCACCTCACAACACTTCTCCTCTGCTCCTTCTTTAAAATGAATTTGCCATGCTGTTTGTCTGTCCCAGACTGATCTAGTCATTTTTTATGTATCCCTGCTAGCAAGGCTGTATTTTAGAATATGAATTCACTTTAACAACAGTCCAGTCTCATGTTGCTGTTGAAAGCTTGGATTCATTTCTTGTTGTCTAGGGATGCATCAGGGATGTGYAGTGAGGGAGCCTGTGTATGGAGGGTCTGTTCACTTGTTGTAGAAAAATTGTGAAATGGGGATTCTGGGGAAGATAAATCTCATGAATGCTGTTAAGAGAATTGGGTTGTGTCTCTTCTTGCCAGTGGTTTTATGAATTGATTCTGGGCAGTGGCTTGCACAAACTTTCCTTGGGTGGTCACTGGTGATGTAATGTGGGGTTCTGGCTGACTCAGCTGAGACATTCAGGACTCACAGCTGCAGCAGAAGTCGGTGGGAGCTGTGCTTTGAACACTTTGTGCTGTGCAGGGCTAATGRCTCTGAAAAGCCAAGGCTCATTCATCTGCACACTTATAAATCAAACTSCAGAGTGTGAAGTACATCCTTAGATCCTGAAACTCATTTTAGCTCTTTTCACACCAAGTTTGTTTCACCACTGTTAGTTACCTGTTCCATCCTCACTGTCTGGGGAGATTGAGAGAAATAGAATTGAATGAGCCAAGAGTAAAGCTGGATTGGTATGTCTGAATCACAAACCATTTGTTAAAATGCTGATGGAATTGCTCCAGACAGTGAAGAGCTGCCAGTCCCTCAAGGAAAAGGCAGCTCAGGCACCCCTATGTGGTGAGATCATAACCACAGCTTTGTCTGACAGCTGGACTGGGTAAACTGGGGTGRCAGCCCTTCCACCAGCATCTAGGCTTGGCTTAAGGTTGGTTTTAGTCACTTGTTCTGCGTTGGTTTGGTTTGCCATTCTCATTGCTGATAGCTGAATTGGTGACTGATATTTTTGTAGGTGCAAGTAGTGCATGATTTTTGTGCACAATTCCTACTCTGAGGACAAATTCTTGAGTTGGAGCACAGGAAAAATGCAATGTACATAACTGTTGGTTCTCTCATGGCTCTGGCAAAACGAACACAAACCTAAATCTTTGCRAGATGWCCACTTTGTAATGTAATGTCCTACYTGCTCTACCTTTAATGAATGCCTTCCTGCAAATTAAATTAATTGCTGTCACGAGGGTGCCACTGTGCTGGGCAGTGTTGCAGACCTGTAGGCAGACAAGTTTTCTTCATTTGTTCTTTCCAAGGTTGTCTCAGGAAGAAATTGCCCTCTCTATTCTTTAATACCTGAAGGAATRTATATTTGAGGAGGGCTAGGACTTCAGCTGTGAATCTTTATGAAGTCTTCATGATTTGATGAAGTGAATGAACAAGTTCTGGGTGTTTAAGTTACTGGTATATTCAAAATTAATTTTTCACCAGTTAAAATAAAGCCAGAAAAGCTTCTATAGAAAGATTTAGCACTGGTAACCACTATTATAAGTTCAATTTTTAGTGATCTAAATTATAAAGTAACTACACCACAGCATTTTCATGTTTATTAACAACTGCCTTTGAAATTCTCAGTTTCACAAAGGCAAGAGGTTTTTCTCTTTTTCTCTTATCAAGAATAAATTACGTAGAAACTGTAAACTTTGTGGATAAAGGAATGGCATTTTTTCATTTAACATTGAACATTTAACATGGTTGTTCCTCCTCAAAGAAAACCATAATAATTTTCCCAGGCTTCCAGTAAATACTGCAGTGAGTGTAGCTCAGTATTTTTGAACACTGTAGTAAATGCTCTGGTGGCAAATTCTCTGGCTGTGGAACCAGGTTGGCTCCTGCAGTTGAATGGTGTAATATGATTTCCATTCACTGCTGTACATTGGCTCTGGACAGCCTCTCATGTGTAACTTGACTGCTGTTTTCTGGATCTCACCAGGCAAACTGGGTCATTCACTCCTTGCATTCCACAGAAGTTTCTTTTGTTGGGCCAAAAGTATGTAGAAAATTTTCTGTGGAGTTAAAGGTGCAGCAATAAAAAAGAAATAATAGACAAAATATTCTACATTGATCATCAGTGGAGAAAATAGAAATATACAGAAAATGATAAGAATAAAGGTGTCTTCTGTGCTGAGACAAATCAAGGAAAACAGAAAGCTGYATCTCACAGTTTTAGGAGCAAGCAGTGACAGCAGGGAGTTTCTGCTGCAAGATCAAGGCAGATTTCTTTTTTCCATCTTGACTTCCGTTTCCAAAGTTGGGTAACTGATGTCATCTGTAGGCACAAGAAGATGGTTTTGTTTTGATAAATCTGGATTTCATATATGTGATAATTTTCATTTTGGCTGTGTCAATGTTTACCCTCTTCACTGCTTKTTATAATTGGGAGATTTCTTTTAGAAAAAAAGTTAGGTAGGGGTCCATTTACTCAGACCAGTTGTTTGTAGGTGTGAGATTTTTTTTGTTTGGGTTGAGGTTTTTTAGGGGTTTTTTTGTGTGTGTGTGTGCAGTCTCTTTTTCCCAGAGACATCACTTCAGTCCAGTATAAACATAATTAATAATTACTAATAAAAATGAATGGTATAACCAAAAAGGCAAATATGTTTTATCCAATACAAATTTCCAATACAAAGCTCCTGAATTGCCCAGCAAAATGGGGACATTGAAGTTTATAATTAGTATATACATTTTTCAAGCTCATTATGAAGGGGAAAAGCAATCAGAGAAAATAAAATACAGAGATAAAATCACAACTTKGACATAAAATACACTAATCAGATTTTTTACTGGGTGTAACACTACTTTTCTTTTGGTTTACATGTGTTCTGTTTATTTTGCTTTTAAAAAAACTGTGAAAAGAAGATAGGATTGGAGGAATGTGAATTGTCAAATAGCAAAATCTGTTGAGAAAATAATAGAGGTGGCAGAGCTTCAACTACCAGAAAGCTACTTAATTTTCCTGCTGATTTCTGGTGTTCTGCCTTTTCCTTGTCAGTATGTGTAAATGTGCAGTAAGAAAACAGATGTTACAGAAGGTACAGAGCTCTTAACAGTAAGTTGGATTAGAGATGTAAAAAATAACTTTTTCTGTCAGTTTACTTCCATCCATTTTCACTAAGTCTGAAAGTATAGTTTTGTGTTACAGGTTGATAAATACATTGAAAATCAACTTGAAATCCTCAGATCCCTGAGCTGGCTATGGCATTGTGAGAAAATGTGGGAAGTGATCTGGGCTGGAAGTTTCTGGAAGTAAYTGGAAGCCAGTAGAGGGTGGTCAGGATTGACCTCCTCAAACAAGAATTAAACAGCAATGTGATGTGTTTAGGGGTTGGTCTTTCTGGGACCTCRCAGAGCTTCTCAGTGAAGCAAATATTCTGGGTCTGGTTTGTTAAAAATCATTCCTACAGATTTACATTTATCAAATTCAATGATTGGTGAATGACTGCTATCACAGAGGTACTAGAGAAATTATCTGTCTCCCTAATAAGACTTCAAGCTTCAGGGGGAAAAAGAAAGCAACAAGAACCAAAAAAAAACCCAAACCAAACCAACCAAATAAAAACCAAAAAACAGCAACAAAAAAACCCAAACAAAATAAAAACCAAACAAAGATACTTCCCACAACCCCAAAACATCCCTTAAAAAAAAAAAAAAAAAAAAAAAAAAAAACCACAAAAAAAAAACCACACAACAAAAGACAGTGATCAGTGCTCAGCAGAGGTCTGAGGCTCAGTGAGGATCCCATGTCCACATGACCCAATAAATCACCTGTTTAGTCTGGAATCAGAGCATGAAGGAGTTACTTTGTCTTCTTCCCCCAAAATAGCTTCTGATGAGCCTTTAACATCCCCAGAGGTGAGGGCTCAGCCCCTGCTTTACAGCTGAGCCCATCCCAGCAGCAGGTCCTGCATCATGGAATTGCAGTGGGAGGGAGCTCGGGGGGCCCGGCACCCTCATCCATCCAAGGATAAAGTGAGGAAAATGTATGGATGAGACTGAGGGGACATTTCCAATGAAAAGGAATGAGAGTGGCCAAAAATTCCAACCACAAACGTGGAGTATCCCAGTGGTAGATGGAGAAACTGTGAGGTTTGGCAGAACARTGCTGCGTTCTGGTGTTTGTGTGGYTGGAGAGACRTTGGWGTTTTGTCAAAAGATAYTTTGTGAAATACCAGTCTGYKGATTTCTCTGGTGTTTCCTGTTTGTCTCTACCATATTTAATGTAAAATTAACATGCTGCAGTGAGGTGCTGGATTCCCAGTGTGTCTGCCATCACCGATTCCGTGGTTACCAGCTGATACCTGAGCAAGTGCTCAGCTCCACAGTTGTGTCAGCTGAAACTGAACTCACTGCGGTGTCAGAAGATCCAGTGTCACTAGCACTGCCTTGAGATGAGCACCACGGTATCAGGAAAAGTATCAAAACATCTGTTTTCATTCTGGAAGGTGTCTTTTGGTGAGCAGAATTATCTGTGTAGCTTCCTAGGTAGATTTATGTTGACAGGTGACTTCACTGTTGATAGGATTTTGTCTCTTGAAGCTCTGCCCTGGGGTGAGCTGTTAGGAAGCAAWCCTGTCTGGAGCTGCAGCAGCAGCTCGGCAGCCAGACCCTGAAAATCAACACCAAAGGGAATAGGAGGGGAAACTCCAGTTGTCACCTTGTATTAATGTAGGTGGATGGTTTGCTGGCTCTCAGCTCTCCATTTCCTAAGGCAGACTCCATSAGAGGGATTTATACTGYGTATTATTAATTTTATTTGGAAGTYATTCAGGTGCTGTGATGAAAGGCAGCCGTATAAAAGCCTTGGAGGACCGTGTGCATTTAGGGGTTTTATAGGGCTGGTGCAGTCTTTGGCTGGGYGGAGGTTGAAGGTTTTAACTGTTCAAACAAGCAGTGAGCATAGACATCTACAATCCTCAATGTCCTGCCATCCCAGAGCACTTTGTTTTATACCTGGGGACTGAGGGGGAGAGGCACAAAAAGCTGTTCCATGGGGGACAGGTCCATAAGCACTTTCTGCAGGGATTGGGCCCTGCACTGCGTGTTTTGCTGCTGAGTGTACCTTGGGTCCTGACTGTGACTGCAGGGCAGGATTCCTTCCTCCTTTCCCAACATGGGCACCTCCTGTCCGGGGCTGTCTTTGGATCAGCACTTCAGTGCAGCTCCCCAGACCTGTTGGGCATGGTAGGAATAAAGCTTCTATYTCAGATGGAGAGGCAAGAAAGATGTCAGGGCGGAGATCAGGTCTAGCTCGTATCTGTAGTAAGAACAGATTTTAAGTATGATTTATTCACCTTAAATACTAAAAATATACCTGTGGGCTTTTCTTCATCAGAGTCCAAAATGCACAATAAGAGAGCTGAAAGTATGAGATAAAAGTAAAATCATGGTCCAAGTAGGTTTTTGTAATGCAGTTGTTCTCAGTCCCTGGACTGATTGTTATGTGTCCTAGAAATCTCCTCCTTCCCAGTACAAATGGTTCTCCCCAGCCTTGGGCTTTGTCACCCTTTTTTCCCCTACATAGTCCATAACCAGGTCCCTGCAAATCCCCGCTCACAGGGCAGAAGGAAAACAAGGGTTTTGCTCTTCCCAATACCCTTTACACAGGCTGTGTGTGTCCTGCCAGGCACGAGCGTGCCACAAGTTTGTGCTGCCCTGTTCTGATTGCACTTTTGCTCGCTGGGAGGTGGCTTTGGTTCCTGGTTATTTGGTTCTTAGTTATTTGGTTCTTGATTATTTGGTTCTTGGCTGTTGGGTTTCTGGCTGTTGGGTTTTTGGCTATTTGGGTTCCTGACTGTTGGGTTTTTGGCTGGTTGGTTTTTGGTTATTTGGTTTTTGGCTGGTTGGTTCTTGACTTTATGGGTTTTGGTTATTTGTTTCTTGGCTGTTGGGTTGCTGGCTTTTGGGTTTTTGGTTATTTGGATTTCTGGCTGTTGTGTTTTTGGCTGTTGGGTTTTTGGTTATTCGGTTCTTGGCTGTTGGGTTTCTGACTGTTTGGCTTTTGGTTTTTTGGGTTCCTGACTGTTTGGTTTTTGGTTATTTGGGTTCCTGGCTGTTGGGTTTTTGGTTATTTGGGTTCCTGGCTGTTGGGTTTTTGGTTATTTGGGTTCCTGGCTGTTTGGTTCCTGGCAGCCTGGGTGATGCATGCCCAGCAGAGCCCTGTCCCCAGGGCAGAGCACCCCAGCCCAGGGAGCCCCTGGTTCCTCCACTCCCTTTCTGTCCCCAGCAGGCAGCCCGTGCCTGCCCAGTGCAGGGACATTGGTGACACAGCTCGGGCAGGAGCGTGTGCGCTGCTAACAGAGCGTGGCTGCCTCATTTGTAGGCTCTGTTCCTCTGACAGCTGAGAATTATCAGTACTGATGCTTCCCTCCCTCTCTTTTTCTCCAAGGTAGTGATTTGTCTATGTTATGGGTAGGTAAGCTTGACAAAACATTGCACATTAGCAGCTGAGACAGTGTTTGAAATGGGAAAATTGCTGGCAAACTGCTCCATTAGAGACCCAAATAACAAATTCTTTCTTTCCCTCAATGAAGGGGAGATAGTTAAGGCCCAAATTAATAYGTCTGTCTCCCCAACTCTGCAGGGGGAATCACTCTTCAAGACTAATGGCTTCATCACTCCTGAGTGTGAGCTGGCTTTGCTAAGTCCCTGTTAAGCAGAGTTTTTTATCCTTTGTGTATTGCCATCCTGGGCGTGAGCGACACAGGCGCCACAGGAGGAGGTGATGAAAAGATTTGCACCTCAGTGAACTTTGAGATGGATTAGCATGGGAATTGGAGTGCTTTTTCTTTGCCCTGGGATAGTTTTTCATCTTTAACTGCRTGGTTTCCCCCTGTTTGTTTAGTTTCAGTTTTTTTTTTTCTCTGATGTGTTTACTTTTTGCTCTCATTGCTGCAAAGTCATTTAAAGAAAGCAGGGAGAAGGAGAACTTCATCCTGTCTAACATCACGTTATTACAAGAAAAATGTCTCTGAATCCATTGGGCCCTCATACTTTCCAATTTCTGATGATATATTAGAGGARAGAAAGGAAATTGTTCCTGTCCTTTGATGCTGTTGTCAGAGACTCTGAAATAAAGGTGGGAGAGGCTCTGAATGTGGCCAGTTCATTTCATTCATTTCATCAGTTTTGTGGATTCCACTCRGCGAGTATCTTAAATAGATCTGAGTAGGAAATGCCACAGGAGAATCAAGAAAAATTTTATTGCGTTGTAAGAAACCTTAAATGGGAGAAGGGGTGTTGCAGTTCAAATTATCAAAATTTAGCCTTTAGGGCTGTGTGTCTTGTACAGATTTCTCAAATGGATTGTAAAATTATTCTGTACTATATTCCAGTAATAACCCCCAAAAAATGAAGTCCTGGATGTTGCTTTGCACTAGCAGCAGTGGTTTTATAGTATGTGGCAGCACTCCACAGTATACAGGAATACACCATGAAAAACAGAGTTTCCCAAAGGTCATATTCTAGGCAACCTTGGTAATCTTCTCTGAAATGAAATGTGGCTGCAAAATTTACACTTTTTCACTTTTTCGAGGAAAAAATGATGATGCTAGGTAAGAATTCTGTTCTTCACTTTATTTCAAGATGGCACCTCTAGCAGTTTCCCATTACATGGTTTATAATTAAGCCTTCATCACCCTGAAATTGCCAACACCCYTTCTGGCAGAACCAAGAATTCCTTGAGATTTTTAATCCTCTACTGTACTTGACATGTCAGGTATGAGCTAAGATGACGTGAAAGAGTAAAGTATTAATACAAACAATGTGTTTTCTGTTTTAGTTGTGTTACTTCACTGTGTTTTTCAGGCTGTTCCTGSCATTCTATAATGTGTATTTAAGAAAAACATACATGTAATTCATTTTAGTCTTTCATTCTGTTAAAGCAGAGGCTTGTTATAATGGAGCATTTTATTTCATGCTACTTTTTTTTGCCCAAGTTGGAGCCCACCTGCAAACACAGCCCAAAGAGAGCCCATGGTGCTGCCTGTGCTCCTCTGGTACCACTGCAAGGTGGAATGCCCTGAGCAGAGCCTTCAGTCCTTCACTTGCAGAGGGTTTCATGGAATAAAAAATGTCAGGTGCTGTGGTGGAAACATGGCAGCAGGTGACAAAAGMATTGTCCATCTATTTCTGTACAGACCATCTGCTCCAGAGTTTGTGGGGAAGGCTGAGGAGTTCACTAGGTAGCTTCAGAAGGCAACTCTCAGATAACTCCTGTTGCTCTTTTGCTCTCCACTTTCTCTAGAAATGTCTTTTTTTTCTATTTTTTCTTTCTTAAATTTTATTTTTTACTTTGTATTACATAGGACTTGTGGTTATTCCAATTTCAGTTTATTTTTTTTTCACCCTATGTGGGGAGAAGATTCTGCGTATACTTCCACCTTTGAGTCACTGAAATTCCCTTGGAATTTTGCTTGTGAAAATCGACCCTTTCCCCCCCATCCCTCATTTGGGATTCCCTGTAAGGTCTGCCTGTGTGCAGGATGGCTGAACCCCCAGTTTCCATCCCCAGGGCCCGGGAATCAGGCAGGCATTGCCCTCTTTTGTTCCTGGAAGTGTCTGCACAGAAACACTTGGGAGGAGTTAAACACCCGGCTGGCAGGCTGACAAAAAGCCTTTATGGGAAGAGTGTGTGTGCTGCTAATTCTGGTGACAAACACCAACAATAGTGGCGTGCTGCAGCTCACAGAAATTTGCATTTCACTGTGGACTTGCCAGAAATGAAGCGTGTTATATTTAGAGCAACTGGAAGGGAAATCTCAGACACTAATTCAAATCACAAAACGAGTCACAGAATAAACTCTGATCACAACCTTTAAAAAAGAGGGAGCTGCAAGAATAAAAGAGAGTGAGCACGTTGGCTGTACAAGTTGACTGTGCAAATATCAAAATATTTGTACTTAAATAGCTTCTCAAAGTATAAATGAGCTGGAAAATGATCTTATTTTCAAGAGGATTTTTTCTTTTGTTTATGAAAGCACAAATCACCAGAGGGATAGAGAGCTTACACATTTCCTCTATACTATTCCCTAGTACTTTACAAACCTTGATTTACTTCTCCCTTCTCCCATTTCACTTTATCGTTATTCCTGGTTCTAATTTTTTTTCTCCCCTCTGCATTGCTGCAGCAACTTGAAATGACTAGAGTGCTTCATTCCATCTTCCAAATATGTTTTTGTATTTCAATTCTAAGCCATTTCYAACCACAGATTTTTTTTACTATTGTAAAAACTGTTTCTTTTTATGACACTTTGGGGGGAAAAAAYACACAACATTTCAATAATAAGAGCAAGGTAAAACCACATTTTGGTCTCAGTCCCAACTCGGTAGGAGTTTAGCTACCATGGTCAGTGGAATTTGTTGTTTCAGGATCCACTTTTGTATTTCTAATCGAAATGAACATTAAGAGTTCATCTGAGGAGAAGCCATCCATTTTAGCAGGAATTCAGGGAACTTGCTGACAAATACTTGAAAGTACTGCTGGGAAAGAACAGAAATTAATCTCGGTGGTTCCTGTATGCAGCATCTTAAAGCTGCTTCCATTTTATGTTGGTGATACATGCATTTATGGAACTTCATAAAAAACACTTCTTTCAGGCCAAATCTTAGAAATAAAAACAGCAGCAATTTCACGTAGTCTGGACAATATTTTAGAAAAATTTAAGTATTTGGTAGTTGGAATAGGAAGATGCAGTACTTTTTTTTATTGTTTTAACATAAAATGCTCCCTACCCTCTTAAAAATCTGAATTCATCTTGCAGTGAATTCACTTTGGTTTCTGGCAGAGGTTCCCACAGGTTGTTGCTCCTGAACTGGTCTGATTGTGTCATTAATCTGTTTACTAAGCTGTCACAACCTAGCCTAGCTTTCAGTTTAGATATCTATATTCTGTTTATAAAAGCTAGTCAAGGRAAGCATTCTACCTTAACTTTAAAATATGCTTACTATTCTTTATTAATTCTATGAGCCTGAAAAGTGCAATTTCTTTAGCTTGTGACCTTTTTTCAAGACCAATTTAGTGCAAAGAGATGATTTTATTTTTTCTAAGTTATTTTCTCARTATTTTCTCTATTTCGTGGACTTCAAAACAAAAATGTGTTTTGCATAAAACCCTGTAAAATTGCATTATATTTATATAAAATGTGCTGTCATACTTAAGGTGATTCCTGTCCTGTAGCTGTGTAGTTAACATGTATATTRCTTTGTTTGTTTTCAGACGTTTGGAACAAAACCTCATCAAAATCATTCCCCCTGGAGCTTTCACCCAGTACAAGAAGCTTAAGAGAATGTAAGTTTTAATAAGACCAACATGCAAGAGCAATCATGAATCTTCTAGCTTCAAGTATCTTCATTTTAGAAACATATTGGCAATTCTGTGTTGAAATCACTGGGGATTGCACCAATCATCTCCTCAGAGCGTAAGCAGCAATGGAATTGTGTTCAGGATGCCTAGCAGTGCATGAAATCCTTAATAATGCCTAATTTCACTTCCTATTATAAACGACGTGATTTAATTAGTTGTTAGTCTGTTCAAACTTCAGCTCTGCTTGCTCAGAAGAGATTTCAAGTTCCGTTTTCCCCCATCCGTTGTGGTTCCTGTTTGCAGCAGTCAGGGTGGCTGACCCCAGCTCCAGCACAAGTCACGTTCTTGCAGAGCAGGGAGGATTTTTTTGTGGTGCATTTGATGTCTTGATGTTGAAACGCTTTGACTGTTTACAGGAAAACAAAGAAACCTACTGGAGTGTTTTTTCTCTGTTGCTTAATCACCAGTAGATACCCAGATAATTCTTTCATTATTAGCTCTTGTGTTTTTTCTTGGGATTTAAAAAGAATAATAATCCTGATGGTAGCAGCACTGTCAGGTTTTTCTTTCATTTTTAAGTGACACATGAGGGATGATGTGACAAGAGCAGGATGACACAAATAATGGTCAAGCAAGTACATCACCACAGTATGAAGATGTTGATGYTACTGCTGGAGCAGTAACTTTCAGAAGTCATTCAGGTTTTGTAGCTCAGTGCCAACCCTGCTGGAAAAGTGCCTTTGCAGTTCTTTCCTGGTGTGAACAGTCTTGGAATTGAGACCCTGGATTATCTGAGAGCTGATGCCTTGGGAAACTGAAATGAGCTTGCACAATACCATTAATTTAATTTAAAATTACTGTGTTTGCCAGTCCAAACTTGGCAAGTTCCTAGAGCTGAGGAGCTGTAAATATGGATCTTAATATTTAACAGGTCAAATCATCAATCTCAGATGGTCTCAGTTCTTCTGTCTCCCTTTCAATATAGCTGTATGTATTTTTAAAGAAGTGCTGTATTGGATRGTAAGATGGTAATTTCAGTGAATAATGATGGATACCTTTTCAGTGACCTAACTTGTAACTTTTATTATTAAAATCACTACACCRTTCTTTCTGAGGTGTGCCTAATTTTAGATTTTTGCAATGTTTTACTGTCTTTTCATATTTCATTGATTAGTGAACTCTAGTTTCATGTGACTTGACCAAAAAAAAATTCTTTAATGTGACTAGCTGCCCAATSCAATGTAGAACTTACTATGTGAAATGATGAATGTTAAAATTTCACAGCAGAATTCCATTAGCAAGTTGTGCTAACAGCTTTTGGGGGTGTAATTGGCATACTCATTGAGATCTAAACKCATAATTAAATAATAAATTATTGTGCCAGATGATCTGTGCCAAAGCTTAGTTAACGTGACAGGATCTTGTGGGAGAACTTGGGACAGGTATTTGGGCTGCAGAATGTCCTCTAACAAACCTGATGTTTTGCCATTTGTTTATTCACCTGTCTTCTTGTCAGAGTTTTGTTCCTGCTGGACAGTGAGGCTCGGAATGAGCAACAATTCTGTTACAGAGTTTAATTAAMGACAATTGTTTCAATATTTAAAGAGATTATTGACACCATCTTTTTGAAATTCCCAGTCCTGTTAACACAAACATCTACTTTGGTCAAAAGATTATCTCTTAAAACAAAAGACTCATCCATCCTTTTCCTCTAGAGGAAGGATAGGTTTGATATCCCTGAGGTTGTTAGCCTTTCTTCATTTCTATCACTTGGATTTCAATGAGCAGTGCCATTGCAGGAAGATTATCAATTTAATTAATGGATGCCCTACTGGGGGTACAAATGAAGAACATTATATTAATTGTTATTATTACTGTTAACTACTATAATAATAATTTTATATCTTTCAGAGGACAGTATGAGCATAACCCTGTAAATTGTATTGTATTTTTCTMTTTCTGGTGAATTAATATGCAGGAATGTAAGTGATAATAGTCCTCACTTGGAACTCTGTGCTCKCTGTRTTTTGATTGTTTACTGAGTATTTCCTGCAAGATAGAGGTTTCCTTTCCTTAACTAATTGGATAAGTGAGATTAATTATTAAATTAGATCCACTTGTCCAATATAATCTTGGTATGACTTGATGTTATTATGTCAAGATGGTAGCAGAAAATGTACATTAATTCAAGTGTTATACTTGCATATAGCTGAAGTTTACTGTTCAGAATGTCTCTTCAACCACTTCCAGGATGGGARAGTTATTTTGGTGATTGAGTTTTAGTAAAGGAGCTGAAATCTATTTTGTCTTGGACTTAGTCATAATTGCCCAAATCTCCTGTCTCTGCTCTTCTGAGGCTTTTAAGTAACAAGTTTGYAGAGCAAGACTAAGAGCCAAGTACATGGAATAATTTTGAAAGTTGTGGTTGCACCTCTCTAGCTCTGATGCTCTCACTGGCATTTCATGTTGTCAGATAAATTTTACCACATTTTAGCAGAAAACACATTGAGATTTCACAGGCTTCCCAGTAGCTCTGTGGAGTTGCTACTTTTTTAAGCAGCTCCTAAACCCCAAACCATATATGACATGGATTTTGCGGAGTACTCTTGTCAAACGAGAACAGTCCATTTTATATGTTGGAGATAATCGAGTAATCTGTTTCTCATCATGTTAGTCAACAAAGAGATTATTCAACCAATGCTATTAATAGTTTTTCATTTGGCTGCATCTAAAAATAAATCTGTTTTATTTCAAARCCTTTTACAGTAAATACATTGAAGCCAAACACTCATGTGTTACTCAGCAGCTTGCAGGGTATCCTTGCTCCCCTGGTGCAAAGTCAAAACCAATTTATGACCCTAAGTGGTGACTGAGCACAGCCACCCTCCRAGGTGTGTGCAACAACCTTCTCAGAGATTCCCACCGTGCTGTCAGAGGTGCAGGGAGGGAGTGTGAGGTGAATAATGTCATCCCTGCCTGAGTGGAATCCTGATCATTTTATTGCATTTCCAGCTGAAGAGGCACCCTTCCCCTGAATGATTCAGAGATACCCTAAACTGTGAAAATGAGCCTTATGTCATCTGAACTGTCTTGGCTGTGCAGCTTAGAAAAGCCTCTCTGTCCTGATGTAAATGAAAGACAGAACAGGACAATGTTACCAAAGCAGGCCAAACGAAGGGAATGAAAACACAGGGACAAAATTGAATCCCGTTCTCTCAGTCAAGACAGGAGGAGATGGAGCCTCCATATCCGACAGCAGTGGAACTTGGGCTCTAATGGAAAGGAAATAATGTGTCTAATTATGTTCTGATGCTGATTGTAGTGCATCTGCTTGAAGTGGGAGAGTGCTGTGGCACCATCAGTCACACCCTCATTAGTGCCTGGACACGGGGRGGCAGGGAGGATGGAAATGCTGAGAGGCAGCAAATCAGCAAAACTGTGCTGGAATACTTGTGCAAGCTAGATGCCCCTTCTCAGRTGCTTGTCATTGTTSAACAAATTCACCTTTTCATGTGATYTTAGCAGATTTTAATACATTCCTCAGTAAACAGGACTGATCCACTTTGTACTTCTGCTTGCTAGATAAAAAGCASCTRTCAGTCTAAACAAGTTTCACAAAARCCTGTATAAAAATAAGTATTCCTGCTTTCACTGTGACAAGTTTGGCTGCTGTAAGTTGAGCTGCAAAACCAAAACCTTCCATGAATCCTGTCCTGCTAGGCAGGATGTTGTAACAGAAAACATCAGTAGATTGCAGAGCAATTCTTTATGAGTTTTAACAAAAAAATCAAGCCTTATAAAGGGAACAAAAAAAAAATCCCGCTTTACATGGGTTAATTTGAAAAGAGTTAGAGGACCTCATTAAAATTYTAACCAACATAATTTGTAGCTCAAAAGATGCAGAGAATGGTGAACCTTCTTATTTTCTGATYATTAAGTTCTCATTGAAGTGATGTTTATTTGGAGTCTCCTTGGATCCCTAGCATGAGCTCCAGTGGAAATAAAGATGTACATGAAATCCTGCATTGCTTCAACCATCAGTGAAGAGATTTGATGCTGCTGATACAARCTGATATCAGCTGTCAGGGGGKGCAGTGARGTGGCTGAAAGCTGTGTCTCAGCTMAGAACCTGGCTGAACTGATGGGCAGAGATGCTGGATGACAGTGACAGCCAGATAAGGCACCCAGCTCTGAGCACCTGGGTGCCAAGCAGAGCAAATTKGGCTCCTTGTGTCGTTCCTGTGCCATGGTCTGTATTTATCTTTGTGTTCCTGGCTGGTTATGATTCAAATTGAGGAGTGCTTTCCAAGCCAGGAGCACATTTTAATTTAAAGTGGCAGCAGGCAGTGCTGAGTTTCCCTCTTGCGTGGCTGACAGGGTGGGATCTGTGTGCTCCCTGACAGGGTCTGCAGCACGCTGGGTGTCCCCTCGGTGCTGCTGCCTCCAGAGCTCCACAGTTCCCATTCAGGGGCTTGAAGGCTTCCCCCAGAGTCTGAAAACTGTCCCAGAGCAAGGCCATGGTGGATTTTGTGCTGCCTGTTTCTCCAGGCTATTGAAGCCCAGAGCTCTCAGGGACACTGGTGCTGGTTTGGGATCGGAGCTGGGCGCTCTCCATCATCCTCTCTKTTATAGGGTTGGCCTTCCCTGCCTGCATTTATACATGCAGAAAATCCTAATGCCTTGCCATGGGCTGCTCCTCGTGTTTGAGGGCCACCCCACAGGCTCCCAGAGCCATCTCCAGCATTAACATGTCTTGGGATGGTTGTATCAACATCATTGTTCTTCATAAGAACCCTTTTTTTAAGGTCCATAAAATGCAAGACTTCATTATTAAGAGGGGTTCTCCCTATTGAGGCTGTGGCCTGTCATACTGACTGATGTTTTCTGATCCTTCTTGGAATTTGCCTATCTCTGCCCTTACGTAGTTCATCATTCCTCTGAGATAATATGATCCTTTACTTCTGGTTTGTTTTTTTTTTTTATCAAGTGTGTTCTTCCAATAAGCTACAGCTAAAATGTTTTCATCAGATTCCTGTTTACTAACATTTTTCCAATCCTTTTTCTCTTCACAGWGACATCAGCAAGAATCAAATAACTGACATTGCACCTGATGCATTCAAAGGCTTGAAATCTCTCATTTCATTGTAAGTAAAAAATAGAACTGAATGGGCATTTGGGGAGAACTTGCATGTAAGAGGAATAAAAATGATAATGTGCTGTCTGGGGGAACATATGTTTCTGTGTGCAACTGCCAGCTTGTGTGAAGCATCTGATTCTTTAGTAAATGAAAAATTGGTGATGAAGTTTAGGGAAGACTGGCTACAAGTCTCTTGTAAGGCTTCTTCACTTCTTCCCATCAGTGCATTATTSTGGTGTATTTGGGCACCTGCAGGCTGCTCCAGGCACCCCCACTCCTCATGGCACCTGAAAACCTGGCCTTACCTCAGGGACTGACTGCTGGTGTTAATCAGGGAAGAGTTGGAGAAATAGTTCCAGGCTGGATTTTTCTTCTATAGTAAAGAAATTACACTCTCTTGGGAGTTTTTTGTTTTGTTTTGGTGTTTTGGGTTTTTTGTTGTGTTTTTTTTTTTTTGTGG
>NW_026623602.1:653570-687896 GCF_030028575.1 Malurus melanocephalus
TTGTTGTTGTTTAGTGGTGGTGGTGGTGGGTTTCGTTTTTTGTTTCTTTTTCTTCAAACTAGTTAGAGAAGAACCTTACAGTAAGAAAATGTTTATGTTTCTTAGCTGTAATTACTAGTTTATTAAGCTGGAAGGGGACTAAGATATGATTTCATACACAAGATAAAAGGGAGGTAGGTTCTCTTGACAGCCATTTGTTTCTCTTTATAGAACACAGAAAACTGATTTAGCACCAAGCTGAATTTGCATGCAGCTGTATTTCAGCCAAGGTACCCATAGCTCTGTTAAAACAGCGGAGTTTTTAATGTGTAAAAAGAGCACTACAAGGTCAGAAGCTGCATATTGAGGATGAATTAGAAGAATTTTAGAAAGCTCCATGCTGAGAGGAGAGGGAAGCACACCTAGAATGGTTAATTTTAAAGACAGTGTTGAAACAATGATCTCATTAACATTCATATAACACAACTTGGTTTTAAAAGTCTGTAGTTTATTTCTAYAAGCTGCCATAATTTTATTCTCTGAACACTGGCTATTTCTGAGGAGCTGAATAATTTCTGGAGTAGAAGACTATTCAGAGGGTTATGAAGTATTAAACTTACATGTTGCAGCAAACCTCTGAGCCAGAATGCAGTAGGGTTGGCCCTTTTTTGTGCCCTGATTCCAGCTGGGAGAATGCCMGAAATATCTATTAAGTGTTGCTGCTGTTTGTTGAGCAGTTCAGGCGGTGTTACTCAACATGCTGTGGAAATGGTCAAATCCCTCCCTGCTGCCTGGAAACGATTCAGCCAGAGAGTGACATTTACTGAGTGCTCCAGCTCTGGCTTGCTGTGARCCTGCTGCTGGTGCTGCAGTGCTGCAGTTCCTCCTGCTCCTGGCAGCTCTCCTGGCCAGGAGCGAGCTGGACACGCCAGGCACTTCCACTGGGCTTCACTTGCCAAGGCACAACTTCCTCAGCTTTGGCCACAGTTCATTCAGATAGCCCCAGGTGGCCTTGGGAGTGTGGGATGGAGCACATCAGAGTGGACAGGGAGGAAATGAGAACATGAACTGGGCAGGAGTTTCTGGTGTTCTCACTTGCACACAGAAGCAAGTGACCTGGCTCTGTGTGCTCTGCCCAGTCATCCACAGCGATCTTTGGAGTAAATGACATTTGAATAAGGTCATATCCAAGTGGGTGAAATAGTGCCTGAGATAATGGCAGTCAGTTCCAGCAGGGCAGGGAGGCAGGGGAGATGCAGCACAGCCAAGGCTGTAGCAAGGGAGCTGCCTCTGAGTCCTTCCTTTGTTCCATGTTTGCCTCAGTTTCCCTCCACCACATACTGTTCCTCCCCTGCTTGGCAGCCTTGTTTCTAGGACAGTATCAACTCCAGTTTTGAAATTGCCAGCCTCCTCCTCTGGGGTCATTTGTCCACTGTGCTTTTACTTCCATTTGAAAGGTTTTGCCCCTGCTGTTCATTGCAGGGAGGTCTCACAAATGTTTTCCCTGTGGCTGAGAAGCCATGCTTAGTTCCCTCCTGTCCCATGGCTGTCACCCAGACCTGGCAGGTTCCTCCCTGTGGTTCTTTCACTTTCTGAGCCCTCAATATCTTCATGCAGCAATATKGTCTGCTGGCCAGCAGAATCTGGGTTTCTCTGCAGAAAACTTACTCAGGTTTCTTCCCTTCAGAGTAAAGGATCTTTTTCTGCCTGAACTTGGCCACAGCCACCAGCCCAGCTTGGTCAGGCACAGAAAAACCAGTGCACAAGGAGAGGGCTCCTGGCAGTGCCAGCCCTACCAGTGCACGAGGAGAGGACTCCTGGCAGTGCCAGCCCTTGCAGTGCACGAGGAGAGGGCTCCTGGCAGTGCCAGCCCTGTAGTGACCCTGCCAGAGGGAAGGGACCTGGAGTGCCAGTGACATGAGAGCTGCTCACCAGTGTTTGCCCTCTGAGGAGCAGCGCAATCCTTTTGGTGCCCAAGACTCCAGTGATTTCAGTCAGCTGCATGCCCTGCAGGAGCACTGCCCTTTTACTGTTCCACCCCTCAGCCAGGTGTGATTGTGCATTTTAGTCAGACACCACCGAGGTTCCATCTCTGCACAGGGCAGCTGGCTTTTCCAGCTAGCTCAGCTCAAACCAGAGAAAGGAGGGGAAAGTATGAATGCACAAATGAAAGTAAGCAACCTGGTTTCACTAAGAATGAAGTGCTGCTGTACTGCTTGAAATCCTTGCTATTTTTTTTCCTTCTCTTTATTCCTGTTTTGTGCTCTGTGCTTGCATGCAGTCGCAGAGCTCCCTATGGGTCTGGAGAGCCAGAGTGCTCCTCTGGAAGGCAGCCAACATTGTTAGTCTGGCTGCTAATGCAGGCCTATATTTAGTGGGTTCTGCTCTGCTTTCTTCTCAAGTGAACTTGGGTTGGTGTTTCCAGGCAGAAAYGCTGCTCAGAGTACTCTGCTTGTTGTACTTGTGTAGGGATGGTATAAAAAATGGGGTAGGGCAGTTTGCAAAACATGGGAATGTTTGTAAAAGAAACTGTTTCCCCTAAAATGTACAAAACTTAAATCTTTTAAAAGCGCTAAGTGATCGGTGTGCTAACAGGTCTAAGTTTTGATTGTAAATCTATATATTTTCTCTAACAAGAAATTCACCTGTGGGAGTCAAACAGGTCACAAAATGTTTAYACTTCAAAGCAGCCATTTCTGCCTTGGGTTTTCTCTGCATTTAGCAAAAGAAAGGCAAGTGTTTTCCTGTAGGGTACACAAGATTTCTCCATTCCCCACATGCAGGGAAAAGAAATTGTTGTTTTCTTTATGCCCATTTTTCAATGGGATTTTGCTCCCTATTCATATGACTCTTTGGAACAAAGAATTTCTACAATTTGAGGATGCACATAACTTCTTTTTCTTGGTTGTTACAGAATAAGGAACTGGRATCATTGTGCTTTAAGAACATTCTTTTTCTTCTTCCAAAAGTTTTCTTGCTTTTCCTTTTCTTCTTGTTGTGCTGGAAGAATTAGTCTTGCCATGCAATGCTTCTTTCAGACAAACGTGAGAGCAAATAATACCCCTGCATTGAGCACTGTGGCAAAATGGGTTGCTTGCAAAAGAATGTATTATCTGAATTTGAAGAAGAAATRTGAGAAACAGTCTGTTTGCAGTACCTGGTGTTTTGTTCCATGGTTTGCTGTTCCTYTGCAGGAGCTGGAGTGGTTAAAAACAGCCCAGAGAATGGGGGCCGAGTTAGGAATAGTTTCATGTTTCAAGATTGCTGCACGCACTTTCTCAAGTAAATTACTTTTTCATTTAATCAACCCAAAATCTGTCTGGTATCAGTGAGAGGATTGTATCAGCATTTGGTTATTGTTAATAGTATCAAAGATAAATGTTCTTGGGGTCAATAAATGTCCCACAAGTGTAGGTTTGGACGGCCATATCCAGACTGTCTGGGGACATTTTATGAGCTATAACAAAACAGTCTAAACCTTCAGGGTGTTAAACTGCATGGATGAGTTTTAGACCACTGCAGAGGGAGAATTCCTTTGGTTTTGTTCATATATTGAATTAAGCTCGTGAGCACTTTAAAAGCTTGGATCAGCCTGGGCACAAAGACAGGAGACAGCTTAGGTTTTGACACAGCAGTCCCATTTAGACCATCATCTCCTGGGTGATGATGTATGGGGTGTCATTCACAGTGATTTGAAATCTGCAATAAAACACTGTCTGCTGCAATAACTGACAAACTTATTTTAAGGTAACAAATTGCTTTGGATAGTTTCACTGTGATTTATTTAGCTCAGCTTGTTCCGAAGAAATATGAAATAGTGCAGGGGAAAAAAATTACATGTCCAAGTTTCTTTTAGATATTAGAAATTTATTGCACTTTTTATCCCTATCAATTCTTCCTCTTCTGAAAACCTGAATTTGTATTGAGCCTGTGCCATTGTACATAGCTTGGGAAATATAATTCTTCCTAGCAAGAAATGTTTTCACAGTCTGAAAGAAAGTTAAAAGCATTCTRAGGACTGAAAAAGACATTGCATAAAGTCACAATTTGACACTTCASTAAGAATGTTTCAGCCCAGCCAAAATAAAGGAACACTTAGCTGGAAACCATATGGTCTAAAGGAAGGGATTCTGTGCAAGGCTTTCATACCTCAAAAAACTCCGTGTCACCTTCAAGGGAAAAATCTCTGTATTCTGTGATCTGACTTAATGAAGCAGCGAAATTGCAACTGTGTTTGCAGGAAAGGTGGGCTGAGGAACAGAGACATAAAATAAAGACAACGCAGCAATTATTGTTTCACACCCTTGGAAGGTGGTGTCAAACTGCAGTGCATCTGGAAGGCCATGTGTTGGTACAGCCATTGCAAATTCCCTCATTTTAAAATGGTCAAAATGGATAGAGACTGTGAAGAATCGGTGTCAATTTTATGTTTTAAGACCCTGCTGCTGAAAGTTTGTTCCATGTTTGATTATATTCTCACCCAGGAATACCCACTTGTGCTTCCTGTGCTTTCCCTGTGTGGTGTGTCCCAACCCTGCAAATCAGTCCATGCAGGGACTATTTTCGCTGTTTAATCTTTATTTTAGAGTATCAGTTGGATTAAATGGCAAAACTTGAAATCTGGTAGTAACAATTAATTATTTAATTGGAAATTTAATCTCTAATGTGTCCTGGGATAGGTACATTGTTGGGGGACTATTAAAATACGATGCCAGAATCAGGCTGAGGAAACATAACACCTCATTTGTGACTGGTTTATATTTGTATAAATTCTTGTTACAGATCCATAATAACTCTTTAGGGTGCTTCTCTCAGGGATCTCCAATGCTCACAATGCTGCCAGGGCTCTGTGCTTTATGTGCTGTGGTATTTGTCAGACCCGTGGCTGACTTCCTTTCCTAAAGATGAGAAGCAAATGAAAAATCAGGAGCAMACACTAAAAATCTTAGTAATTTTTATTGTCTTCTAATAAATGTTCTAATTCACTGATTCACTGTCTATTGGCAGCAGTTACTGGGCTAATTTTATTTTTATTACATGTTAAMTTTGTTAGTGTTACTTTTAATTAAAAAAATATTTTGGGTCTAAAATTTCAGGTGCTCTGGGATAGGAGAAGGGTTSTGTTCCTGTGCCAAGCCTGCACGTTGGCCAGGACACCTGCGTGTGTGAGGGAAGGAAGTGAACACCATTTTTAGAACTTGTAATGCCAAAGGGCAAATCTCCTAAAATTACTCTGCTGGTAAAAGCACTGGAGACTGAAATGGAATTGTTGAATTGAATTGGTTGTGTTTCCTGCTATATGGTTTTTTAAAGTCTGGTTTTGGGTTTTTTTTGTTTTTTTGTAGTTTGTTTAGTTTTTTGTTTTGGTTGGGTTTTTTGTATTTTGGGGGTTTTTTTCTTGTTTGGTTGGTTTTTTTGGCAGGTTTTTTTTTAGTTTTGGCTTTTTTTTGGTTCGGTTGCTTTTTTTGATTTTTTTTGATAGGGGTTTTCTTTGTTTTGATTCTTTTGGGGTTTTTTTGTTGTGGTATTGTTTGGTTTTGGTTTTGTTTTTTTTGTTTGTTTGTTTTGGGGGAGTTTTTTGGTTCTTTTTTTTGGTTCTTTTTTGTTTGAGGATTTTTGGTTTTTTGTTTTGTGTGTGTAGGTTTTTTGTTTCGGTGGGGTTTTTTTGTTTTTTCTGGGTTTTTGGTTTTGTTTTGGTTTTTTGTTGGTTTGGGGTTTTTTTTCTTTTTTATGGGTTTTTTGGGGTTTATTTGGGTTTTTTTTTGTTTTGTTTTGTTTTGCTTTTGTTTTTTGTTGTTGCTGTTGTTTTATTTAGGTTTTTTGGTCAGGTGTTTTTGTGTGGTTTCTTTTTAGCCAGAGCTGCTGTTGTGTGAGCCCTGGCTGCAGGCTGGGGTGATGTCAGTGTGGCAGGAGGAGAGCAGAGCCCAGCCTGGCTCCAGAGCTCTGCCCAGGACAGCAGAGCCCAACCCTGCTGCACCAAGAGATGGCTCCTTGGTGTGAGTGTGCTCTCCTGGCTGGCACAGAAACCCCAAACTAAGAGCAAAGCTTCTTTCCTGTGCTGTTTCCTGCAGGAAAAGGCGAAGGGGAGCTGCAGAGCTGAGCTGCAGTGCAGAGCATCCCTCCCCTCCCCTCCCCTCCTCTGTGCCCCTCCAGCAGCCCTGGCATGGCAGGGGCTCTGAGTGGGGCTCTACATGAATATGAATTAGAGACGAGTGCCTGAGCTCTCATACCGACTTTTGTTTAGCTGCTAATCTGTTTGAATGCTAATGTGCCACATGCACACAAACCCGATTAGTTTGGAAAATGCTTGTTTTCCTTTTCACGGCTTCTAAAAATTGGAGCTTTGTTTTGTTTTGTAAGCTGCTTCGATCTGTTTTGTTTTGCTCAAAATAAGAAAGATGATGTGTAAACACATCTGGGGTTTAAAATCCAGTAGCACACTGCTCTATGACCTTCTGACTCTCAATTTATAAATAAATGAAAAATATTTCTCKGAGAGTCTTATTTTGATATTTGCATTCAGTAGTACCATAGGGTTCAAGTGTTGATAYTTCTTTAAGGTTTTACTTTACCTGAGTGTTTTACCTCTTCAGCCAGAATAACCCTTAGGCTGGGGTGGGGATTTTTTACTTTCCATGGGCATTTTGTAAAAACTCAGCTTCTCAATTCTTCTTCTTTGCTATAGTACTATGCATTATTGATCAGCAGTGATGATTCTGCTCCTTCACAGAGTTATGGCAGATATTTCTCTGACATCCCAGAGTTTGTAATCTAAACTCAGTGTACAGATGACACACTTGCTAAAGAAAGGTTTTCCAGAAAAACTGGAAGGTGTAAAGGAACTATACTGGGTTCTGTGGGTATTAATCTTTCAACCTTTTACAAATATTTTATTTGCAAAGATTTTGCTTTTGCCTCCTGATGCAGGTGCACATATTTTTGTTGAGAAGGAAATCTGTGAGTCAGCCTTTCACATGCTGGTTTGGAGCCCAGTGAAATCCAGGGACTTGCATGTTCTAAATGGCCCCATTAAACCTTTCCAAGCTCAGCCACCATTTCTGTCTAGCTTTCTGTAGAGTATAAAAATCTACGTGTGTTGCATTGAATTTTGTTGAAATAGAAATTGTGTGTGTCTTCTGAAGCTGAAGTTAGGAAACAGTCAGAAAAAAATAGAAGCATTCATTAGTCACAAAAAACACTTAAATGGAGCATCACATTAAAAGSCACCCTCCTGACTCTGCATAGATAGAGGGAGATTATTTCTTTAAACTATTTATTTAGAGAAAACAGAATGCTGGATGACCTCTGGTTTCTTGGGTAGCACTTCCATTCCTGCTAAGCTGCAAGAGTAGTGAAAAATTAGGTTTCAGTTTAGGTTTTGGTGTTTAATGGTGTTACTTTGTTTAGGCTCAGAAATGAGCTGATGTGAGAGCGTTCCCACAGGGATGACAGATTGCCCTGAATGATGGAGAGTCAGCTGCAGGGGTGATGCTCTGGGAAGGCCAGGGGGCATTGGAGATGGGCCATCACCCTAAAAGTTTATTTTTCAGTGTGTTCAACTCTTCCTAATGTTCAACCATTGCAAGGCAGGGTGAGCCAGGATTTGAGCCAACATCAGAGCCTCCCGTGGAGTTTGAGTGATTGCCAGCCCAGTGTTCCACACTGAAAAGGGAGAGAATCAACCACTTCAGTGATGCACAGACAGCAAGGTTTGGCCATGAGCTGCGCTGGAACCGTTTGCCATGTCCTATGCAGAGCATAGAAAAGACATCAATAGTGGTGTTCCCCGTTAAAAGTGTTTAGGTAAAGCAAAATATTGTCAGCAGCAGCCACATCATCTTCCCTTTTAGCAGGGCTCMCGTGAGCTCCTCCCTCACTTTCTGRGCTGACAAATGGTGCCAGCCTGCAGAAGTGACATGAGTAAATACTTCAGCCATGATTGGATTTCTGGTGTTCCTGTCACACAYGATTTTGCTCTGATCACTGGCTAACACATCTCACATAATGTTGGTTCTGTCTCTCTTCCCCCATAGTGCATTTCTAATGATGATATATGTGCATTTTTCCATTAAAAAATGAAATATTTGTAATGTTAAAACTGAATCATGGACATCAGGTCATATATTTGTGGTTCATTAAATATACACAGTGACTCTTATTTTTGTTATCAAAACAAAATTTGTTATTTTTGTTTACTGATTTTTATAACTAAGCTATACGTAAATTATTTTTGAGTTCCTGAAATATATGTCTATTTCCAGTGCAGGATAAATTTCTTTATATTAGTTCATTGAAATGGTAACAGCAGTTGGTGAAGCCATAATATTTTATCCGATGATGCMTGTGTCACATTTCATGCCAATTACTGTATCTTAAGAGACTCAGTTATWTGAAATTTTATCTACAACCTGTTTGTGCTCTCTGGCTCTTAAATTCAGTATTACTGAGCAGAATTCTAGGTTTTTGCATCAGACAATGTGCCTTTCAGTGGCTAAAATATTTCTAAAAAGGATAGGAAAAAAAAATCCCTTAAGAGAACGAAAAAATATTTGAGATACAGTTTTTGGATGATGTCCAGTTTCTACATTAAAAATGCTTTCCAACACCAGACGAAGCCTGAATCATAACAACTCATTTAATGCCATGTGCTCTCTGAAAAGAAAATGAGATCAGTGGTTAAATGAAATGCCCACAGATCCTGGGCATGGTGCACCATGATCAATAAAGATGATAATGCAGAGATGTGGGAGGACACTAAACTGGGCTGTTATTTAAGATTTATTTTGTCTTCCTGAATCTTTCAGAGTGCTCTATGGAAACAAGATCACGGAGATTCCCCAGGGCCTTTTTGATGATCTTGTSTCTCTGCAGCTGCTGTGAGTATGATCCCTTCGTCTTCTTTATTTTACTGACTAGCTAGATTTACTGTTCTTTCAGCTTCTGACATTAATAGAACCTCCTTTTCCACTGAAAACTCCCTGGGATGTGCTAGTCTGTTGTTTCTGTGTCAGGCAAGAGGGAGGCAAGGGCTGAAAAAAATAAAAAAGGAAGGTGTCAACAGTTTTATAGCACAGTGTGTATAATGGATAAAAGACACAGAGGATTTAAGTGTGGGGARGAAATGAGAGACTCGGTCCAAGAAAGGAAATTTGGTCACCGGCTGATGCGTGGGTGGGGATGCCATCTGATTGTTTTTACACATTTAGCACTCGTGGTTGAATGTCTGGATCCTTGAGGGCTCCTGTGCTGCAGGAACCTGCTGGGGCGAGTGAAAGGGCGACGTGAGAGGTCTGATTGCTGCAACTCGTGCTCAGTTCTGCCTTCCTGTTATGTCAGATGGGGCTCTTGCAAGAGAAATGTTGTCACAATATATTGTTATTAAAGTATTTTATGCCATGTGTGATTGAACTTGCAGTTGTGATCAGGGTAAGATGTATGTGTGTGTACATGTATATATATATATATATATATTTCAGTGTGTATAAATGGAGCAGAAAAAAGTTTCAAAGCCAAATGTGAAATTGCAAATTTCAGTCACTCTGCTCTCCATGATCACATTGGGAACCTTCCTTAAAGGGAGGGAATCATCAGCCAGTCAGTAGAGGGAGCAGCAAGGAAATGAGTTTAATGTGTATTCCTGATGCTCTGATTGCCATCATGGCTGGTGCACTCAGAAAATRAAAGTGGTAGATCATCCATGAGTCAATTCTGGTTTATGTCACACACAGCACTCCACCCCAAACAGTAAATCACATTTAATATAGAACATGAAGTAGCTTTTAGGCACGTTACTGGAAAGCTTTCTGACAATGCTGTTGTAGTCAGCAATGACTATCCCAAAGATTCTCATTGCMATTGGATGTGTCACTCAGTGATTGCAGCCTCTGCTGCCCTTCTGTSCCATCCCAAAATAAACATAGATTTAAACAGCGTTCATGATCAACCCAAATGAGTAAAATGAAGCTGAAATGACTCTGTGCACAGTGAAGGAATGCTCAGATGTGTGATTTATCCAYAGCCCTTAACTGCAAACATGAGCCCCTGTTCCAGAGCAGGACAAGCAGGAGCCCCTTTGGTTTGGCTGTGGCAGTCCCTGAGCTGTGGCAGTGGGGAGCTGCTCATCCCCTGCACACTGCTCATTATTTTATCTTCACCCTGTGCACCTTTTTCTGGCAGCTCCTTTTCTCTCTTGCCCCAAATCTCACAAATTTTCTGGTACTTAAGCATTCCCATGGCAGCCTGTGCAGTAAGAGGAATTTTGGGGATGGTTTGCCAGGTGTGAGGACAATAATCATGGAAGTGCAGAGGAGCTGGGCCTCGTCCCACTTTGACCTCTGAGAAAAAAAACCCTGTATTTTTAAAACTCTGACTTTACAGTCCTCCCGATATAAATATTTTACCATTACAACTTTGAGGTGGTACTCTTCTAAAGTTGTTCTGTCTAATCCGGGACACTTTACAGATGGAACCTTTCCCAGCTGGAAAAAAAAAATCTAATGGAAAAATCATTCAACACATGGATCACAGTGTCCTGTAAAAATATTGGTCTAAAACTTTTGCATAAGGCATTAAGCAATTTTCAACTCCTTTATAGTACAGTCCTGGAGGCCCTCAGTAAAATGCCTATTTAAGACAAGATACCTTTATTTTCAGTCAGAATTACCCCAAGTGATGCCTCATTGTTAAGGAGGCAAAATCAGTGTGCCAGAGAACCACTGGAAGGTTGTTCTTCAAGTATTTAAACATTCTCAAGCTGGAAATCTCCAAGTAAATTGCCCTGTTTTGGGATTCCCAAAATTCTGTGGCCCAGGAGAGTTCCAGGGTTTTCTTTAGCATGTTTGTGTGTGAAGTCTCTTTTGGCAAGGAGAGCACTGGATGATCGTGCTGGAAATGCAAACAAACATCTGCAGCTTTTGGGATTGTGGCTTTGAAGCAGCTGTTCTGGGATTGCTTGTAGTATTTTAATGGCTACTAAAAAAAAAAATAAATGGCATTCGTTGGTCTTAGACCTGCTGCTGAACAATTGGAAGAGTGCCCTGTGATTAGATCTAATTTAGTGTTCAGTGGGCACTAGATTGGATTTCTGCTTATTAGTCTGGAGACACACTGATAAGAAGCCTCTGATTAAGGTGTCCTGGTGGCCTGTCTGATTTCCTGAGCTGGAGCAGGAGCAGTTTTGAAAATGTACTGCCTTTCTGATAAAMCAGGACACCATGAGGAAAAGGGAGGCCTTGTGGGTCCTGTATAATTTAGAAGGAAAAACTATTATTTAGAAAGAAAAGATACTATTTAAATGGGAAAAAAAAAACCAATTACTGTGAAATTGCAGGACAGATAATATTGTTGTTAATAGTTTTGGATAGAACTCAACAGAGTTTCTCAGACATGTAATTATTCTTCTGTGTAAATAYACTGTGTATTCTTCTGTGTAAATAAAAGCCAGGATTATTCCAGCTGGAATTCTGGCTGAATTGTTCTGTGTWAGGGCCTAAGAGCTGGGTAAAGGCTTCTCAGCTCAGGCATGGCCACGTCTTCAGCTGCCCTGTTGGATTTTGGTGTAGGGGAAATGAATTCAGAACAAGTTTTAGACCACCTGGCTGGCATCAGCATTCCTTATTTCTGCCCTTTAAGACAGAGGTGGTGAACCAGGATTATATTATATTTGGCAAGGAAGTAACTAGGCATGGTTAAATAATAACCAAAGGTTTTGGGTTTTTTTTTTTTGTTGAGGGATTAGGGTGTGGTTTTGTGGGGCTTTTTTTAAACCCTATGAGTCTAATTCAAAATGTTGTTTCTGAAGTTTTCATTATAATTAACTACCWTAAGTAGTTAACATCACCCACAGAAATAATTGCACTTGGATTTTTGTTAAATTGCTGATTTCACAAGTCTTATGTGTCTCCTAAATATGCMATGGTAACCAGCAGAGCAGCAAAAAATCAAGTCCAGCTACACATCTGTTCTGTGGACCAGAAGCTTTTCTTGGACCACGTAGTTTTCCTTATCCTGTTGGAATTTGCCAGGGGAGAGGATGACAGAAATCTCAGTAGCCCCTTGTACCCTGCCCTCATGCATTCTTCTTTTCAGCAAGTGTCTTCTGAGAGCTTTGGGCCGATTTGGGTTTGGGAGAGCTATGTTGTTTTTCAGAAAGGGATAACTGGAACCTGATTTTCARTTGTTTGGGTTTTTTTAATACAGTGAACAGAAAATTTCATTTCAGTGGCAGAGCAGTGCATTCATGCTGTGAAATGGTGTTTGATTAATTAACATTGTGTTTCTTGCATTTGAATGCTGAAAGAATGGCAAAGGGATCAGCTTAAGTTGGGAGTTCCCAAGTGCCCATTAGCTGTGCACAGCTTGAACTCCTGTCCAGGAGCCTCCAGCTGACCTGGGCTGTGTAGAAGCTGGAGCTCATTGCCATGTCCTGCTCAGCTGTGCCTCAGTTCCCCTGGAGCATGGACAGGCTCGTTCAGAGCCCTCGAGCTGGCCAAAGTGCTGTGGTCACCATGCAGGGTGACACTGTGCAGCCCTGTCCCCTGTCAGCCCTGGGACACACAAACCCAGCAGTGGCACCGAGTCTGTGAGCCATTTGGCATGTCTAACTCACACCCTGCCCTCTGCCACCACATTCAAACAAACATTCTGGGAGCCTTTTTATTGCKCTGTACGCCGAACGCTTGCAGGGCTCTGTTCCTCTGTTCCTGCATAAAATCTCTGCTGTTTAAAGAGCTCTATAGCACAAAAATATGAGGGATGAAGCCTCATTTTTCAGATGTCTGGCAAGTATCAGTTTACAATAAATCCTTTTCCTTGAAGAAATTTACTTTGCATAGTTACAAATTGTACAAGTGCTCAGGCGTGTTGATCCTAAATCTTCTGCTTGTGATCCCCATGTTTAACTGAGCAAGAAGAAATCCCCACAGTGGACTCTGTTTTGATGTTGCTAAACGTAGATCTACTCCTGGGGTGCATAAATATTAAAATCAGAGGCTCGTTGTGTTSCTCTCTCAAAAAATGAAGCCAAAAGCTTACAGCCTTCTCTTCCTTCACCTAATATCTGGTCATTAGGGAAAACTGAATGCTGTAGTTGGAAAAGACCAATAATCTTATTGGTGCCTGGAGTCTGACATATTGACAGATAAAGTGATGTCAAAGGTGGTGACAAATTATCACTCATCTAACCTGGGTTAAAACTRGAACTAGATATAATATTTACAACTTCAGCTGACCTTAAAATAGACTTATATGAAGTGAAAGTCATGTGTGTACTTTCAGAAACGGCTATCATCAGTCTTCTCAAAATTCAACCAGTCAAATTTTGGGTTGAGTGATTCTTATTTTTTTTTTACAAGCTCTTTATGCTGCTTTTCCTGGGATGAGTAAAGCAGATACTTGGTACCCCCAGCTCTTTTCTGGTGAGGTTGCTTGGAAAGTATCTCCATGGCAAATCTGCCAAGTATGACGTGCTTGTGTTGGTTTGAAACTCCAGATTGAATCCCAGCAGTGAAGAGCTTAAAACGGGGTCTACCCATTATTTATTGTGTTCTTTCRGGGCTTGATGGAATCTCAAAGAAAATGCTGTGATGTACAAACTGGTGCAGAGTATTTAAAARCAACAGAATGTACATCAGTTCCAACATTTGGTGTTGTATACATTGCACTGCTGTATACATAAATAYATTAACCAGCTATGTAAACAGTACATAAATGTCAGAATAAAGGAAGTTCAGTTTTCCATTTACAAGTCCTTAATAGCACAGCAATCTCTTCTCTTCCCCACAGTGATCTGGGCTTTAAGTGATGTATAAAATCTTCTTGTTCTGTAGACATCTCAATTTTCCTCATGGAGAAATGGACAACAGGCATTAAAAAAGAGACTTTCTGGCTAAATGTAAGAGGAAAACATTATCCAGATGATGTCAGGTAAATGGAATAGGCTGCCCAGAAAGCTGTGTATCCTCTGTCCTTCTAGATTTTTAAAGRCTGAATAAAGCTCTAAGCAACCCAGTCTGACCTTGTAGCTCATCCTGTTTTGGCAGCCTAACAGGGCAAGAAACCGCTGGAGCTTCCTGCAATTCTGAATTATCCTGTGGTCTGGTGATCTGCATTAACTGTGCATGAATGGGTCATGCTGTGAGTGGGGTTCAGACCAGATGACTGGAGATCCTTTGCCACCTGTGTCATTTCTGGGTTCTGTGAATCTAAATTCTTAGCAAAATTACATACAAGCTTTTCTCTTGATTATTCWAAATATTTCTGGCTACAGCATAGAGACTGTGCAGCCCTCATCCTTGTAGTCCAGGGCAGAATGCTCTCTGCACAGAGCTGTTTAATAGCTTTAGAATTGCTTTCCACCCATTTGCCTCAAGCTTTTTTCCTTCAGATTTCTGCATTTAGGCTGCTATTGTGATAATGTTACTAAACTCAATAGCCACTGTTTAAGTGAGGGAGCAGCATCTGCCAGACTCAGAAATACAATTACAGTCAAGCACTAATGAAAGACTGCAGCAGCATCTGCCTTTCCTGTGTCACTTGTGTAGCCTGGCTGCATGCAGCTTCCCCAAACAACTGCTCATTCCTGCGTCAGTGTGTCATCCATCAGCCCCTCTGACGCCAGTGCTCCAAGCYGGACCCTCTTGACACAAACCCTCCTCGCTGTAATTGCACACAAACCTAAATCTCATAGCCCTGAAWGCAGTGAAAATGYGTTCATTCAGTTGTGCATCTGAATYATCAGGGGGTTGTCTGGAATCAGCTGTGATCTTATCTGCAGGCACAAGTGAGACAGTATTGAATTTTAAATAGCAGAAGTCTGGGTGCTGTGACAACACATATTTATAAATCTCCAGGTAACAGCAGAAGTACCCTAGGATTGTTTTGTGGATTGTGCTCGACTGGAATTGCAGATTTTTTGGATCAGAAAAGGAATTTCTGAGATCTCTGTGTAAAATCCCACCAAAACAGGACTGTCAGACTGTGCTCTGTACTTCCTCCTTGACTCATTATCAGCTTGCAACTTTTCCATTTTAATTTACTGTGAATAAATTTGTCATCACCATCATCCAGTTTCCTGAACATGGAGAAACACTTGAAGCTGGTTAAGCAAGCATGATGATGATTTCATGCTGGTTATTATCAGCTGAAGCACTGACAGACTCTTCAGTGGTCAGTCATCATGTTAGAAATGTAAATTTTAGTAGATGTTTAAATATCTCGACACAGTGAGAGGCAATCAAAATGCTCCCTGACAGGCCAGGCCATCTTAAAATGTTCTTGAAACCTAATATAATTATTTTGCCAATAACTAAGCAGGGGCACACACAGTTCTGTCATTAGATGTTGCTTGTCTCTGGCTGTGGGGATGACCAAGCACTTGAGTAGATATTGCTGTATTGACACTTCAGCTGTTCTCTTAAATTCTGTTAAATCAAGGATGACACTTGATCCTCTATAAATTTCAGGAGAAATTCTGAAAAATACATGCTATTTATATATATTTTTTTATTTTTTTATTTTTTTTTTTACTTCTTGCAGCAGCTGTTGTGTATCCTAAGGAAAGCTTTCTGCTGTGAATTCTTTCTTTGCTGCCTTACAGTGCCTCTGAATGTAGGTGAAGCCTTCCACTATCRATATTCTGTAAAGGTCATGTCTGTTCAATTTGTGTTCTGCTATTCCCAGGGCAGAACTGYTACCAGTTTTCTTCTTCCCTACAAGTCTCCTCTGCCTCTTGCATCTCTTTTTTCTGGTGAGTTCTCCTTTTCCCCAGTGGAGTCTGGCATGTGGGATGTGCCAGCCAGTTCATGGGATGCCAAACATTTTCATTCTCATCATGTTGTCGTTGCTGTCAAAACACAAAGCTGGTGAAAAAGGAGGAGAAGCTTTTCAGAGCCTTGGTGCAGCTTTKCTTCCTGACACTTTCCTTTAGGCTCACTAATATATTTAGGATGATTCCTGCTCTCTCCTGGAGCACCAGAGAGCAGCCTGAGTCCCCAGCACGTGTGAGGTTGCCAGGCTGCTGTTGATTCTCCAAGTTCTGTGGTTAATCCCTGATAGTTTGATTACTTGACTTTTCTGAGATAAAAATACAAACATGGCTAAGGGTAAAACCCATATAAACATTCCCATTTGCTCTTAAAAACCAATTTTTTCAATCATTTTGTGTTTGGAGTTCAGAATGTTATTTAAATGTTAATCACTTGAAGCTGTGCTTGGGCATATAATTCAATTATGGGACCATCTTAATTATGCAGATGGTGCTTATGAGCAGCTGATACAATTACAGAGCCAATTCAGTGCACATTCGTTTCAAGGGCTTAGCTGAAACACGTTATTATTTCAATGTGTGTGGACAAATCCACTTTTTCAGGAAATGGGTTTATGGAATTGTTACAGTGCTCTGCTCAGCTCATGGCTTTCAGTGGTGTGCAAACCACAGGGTCTTTAACCATTCTCCTGGATTCTGTGGTGGTCCCAGGCTTGTGAGAGGTTTCTTCATGTTTTTTACATATCCAGAGGGATGAAAAYGGAGACTTGAGTTAATAATCCATCATCCCCCTGGGTAGCAGGCGGTTTTATTTCTCCTTGAATATTTAACCTCCTTTTGAGCGGTGCCGCACATCTGGAGGCCGTGTGTAAATCTCATCCAATCAAGCTGATAACAAAACAGGAGAATTAGTGGAATTTATTTTCACCATGAATTGGTGCAAAGATAAATACCATGTAATTCCTGCTAAAATAAGACTCCATTCTTAATGTTGTTCCTTCTTTGGGTGTAAGCCAAATAAAAGGAGCCCTTAGTATGTTTTATGGCCTGGTGCAGTSTTTAAGGAAGATCAGTGTTTCTGCTTCCTGGAATATGTTTTTCTCATCTGCCTTTGTTTGAAAAAAACCTCTTATAACCACTTCTAACTCCATGTGAGGCCAGCCTAGTATACCTAATTAATAATTAGATGCCATTAGGGGAGCTGGGATAGCRAAGAAAGATTAAGTAAAGAACTGGAATTAATAGAGGGGAATATTCATAGCAGATATTTTAAAATAACYGAGAGTTTTGAAAGGAATATGAGCCGTAATGCTTCTGGCCAAAAGTCATCCTCTAACTCACAGTAAGTAGGAGGAAGAAATTTTTAGGGATGATGTATTCTGCTTCCTTAGTTTTTTACTTCTTCCTCCTGTTTTTCACTGATTCTGATCAGAAAKAAGTCATTAATTTATCTCACCATCCACCCCATATGGCCACACCTGTATTAGTGCTGAGCAGACTGTGACACACAGAATGGGAGTTGTCACCTCAGAAAATCTGTGGAGGATGTGAATTCCCACTTCTAAACAGTCTGCACAAGCACTTTGCTGTTCCAAATTACTCTGATGCTTGGAGGAGAGTGTGTCTCTGTGTTTGTGGCTGTATGGAGGATCAGCCTCTCATTTTGGCATTTGGCTCTAAATAAATGTCACAGATTGTATCACCATGAGCATAGTCATTGAAAATCCATGCCAGGAAACCTCATTGCRTTGTAAATTCTATTCTCCAGCGCTGGGTTTATTCATGTTTTGCTGAAACTAATGGGATAATGACTCTGAATGCAGAGTCTTCAGTGCAKTTGCAGGTCAGTTTTGCTCACAGGGTTTATTCAGTGGGATGGATCAGGAATGGTTAGATTTCATGCCCCACGTTGGCRGAGGAGAGAGCAGCATCTGCCCAAAGCAGCTCTGCTGTGTGTGCCCTGCTGAGGCAGCACAAAAAGACATCTTTKCTGCCCATGTGTAGAAATACAAACATACTTCAGTTGTAAATTCTCTTATTGCTGCAATTGTTCTCATTTTTGCTTCATGCTTTGTTACAAGTACTGCTTGCAACATAAACTATTACTATAATWCTGGGAGAAAATTAGCATCTAGCAGAATCAATTGGAATCCATACTTGTTTTTAGTTTTGTTCCTGTACAGCTCAGGTACCAAGGCTCTGTCATAGGGCAGGAACAGGCAACCCCAGCTCATGTGCATTCCCTGAAATTAGGGTGGGACCAGTGCAAAAGGACAGGGAAAGGATTTGTAATGCCAAGAGCATGTCTAGGGTTATTGTTCAAAATTCAGTACCTGGTTCTGCCCTCTGATACCTTGCTAAATAATTCTTTATGGGTAAGATGCTCAACAAGCTGGAAAGAGAAGCTTTCCACACATCTCACATGATGAGAGAGGATGAGGATGGCTTTGGTTTGGACACACAAATRGCTGAAAGAAGCAAGCAGGAAGCCATGACATTTGCTGTTGGAGCAGAGGAGGAGGAGCTGTTCCTGTAATGGGAAAATTACCCTTTTACTTCTGGGGCAGCCAGCAGGAGTGTGGATTAGGTGTCAGAGAAATACAGATTCCAGAGGGGTCATACCAGTGCTGCTTATGACTTCATAAAATTGTTTTAGCTATTAGTTCATGCARAAATGTAACCTCATTTATCCATCGTGGACTTCTATGGGATTTTGTCTTAACTAATGTCAAGCTTCGTTTTCCATAATGTGGAAAGGAGGAAATTCGGGTAAATCGATACTGACTTTTCTGTAGGCTGGAAAGGAGAGCTCTCCTTTGGAGCCTCCTCATTCCAAAGCATTCCTGTTCTCCTGGAGTTCCCTGTGCTGCCCAACAATGCCTCCATCTCCTGTGGATCACAATTCCTGCAGCCATCCCCTGCAGGAATGGGGCTTTGCCAAAACAGAATGGGAGCAGAGAACTGTAATGAGTGTGTGATGTTCCAGAGATTTCAGGAATGTAAARGCGGAGGAGGAAACATCTTCTGGATTACTTTTTGGAGAAAGAAAAGCATTGTGTGCAGCTAACAGGCTTGTATTTCTTCCTGTGGGGCTGSCCTCCTGTCTCTAGTGGTGGATGTGCATTTTTTTGGCAAAGGAAGCTCCCTGGGCTCTCAGAGGTGTCTRTAAGATGATGCATTTGCTTACTGAGGAAGACAGGATGTATTTCCTTTTTGCCTATATTTTTCTTCTGATTTCATGCTACTGTGGTGCCTCAGAGAGCCGCAGTGATGCAATATTTAGTCCCTTAAACTCAACTGACAAGGGAAGAATTTTGTCTCAAGAGAACTGAGTTGACAACATTTATTGTTTGCAATTGGCTATTTTTCTCAGGCTAGTAGTAGTCAAAAGATGTGGATTTTGTCTTTGTTGAGAAGAATTGGTAATTTCCTGCCTACTTCCCTTCTAAGTGCAACATACCACCTATGCAGATGCCAGTGACAAATTAAGTGTTCTTGTGTTTGATTGTCTCAGCAGGAGATCCAGCTTGTTGGGTTTGTGTACAGTTGTTCTGTGGGGCAGAGCTCTAGATGGATGTTCTAAGAAAACTTGCASAAGTACTGTCCAGGATTTTCCAGCTGAACTGATCACTTCCACCAGCTGGTTGCTGTGTAGTTGTAAAATACATATTTAAAAAAAAAATATCATTTAAATTGCCTTGGCGCTGCTTTTCCACAACTGTGCAGGACTCTGGTGTGACTGGAATCCACAGAATTGTGGGACAGCAGAGGCTGGAAGGGACCCTGAGTTATCACTTGAGCGTGGTCTGGAGAACCCTTMCTTAAAGCAGAGCCACCTTAGCAGGTCAGAGCAGGTTGTCCATGGCTTTATTTGGTGTCACCTTTCAAACCTCCAGGGACAGGCACTGCCCAGCTCCTCTGGCAGCCTGACCATCCTTGCTGTGAGCTGAGTTTGCCTTGCAGTAAGTTTTAGACCTTACATTTCTCTTTTTTGTCTCCCAGGAGAAGCATGGCCTTTTTAATCTTCCATCATCAAATTAACCCTGCACTGCTTAGCAAAAGATTTCAAACTCCCAGAATTTCAGTTGACTGAGACAGACTTAAGACAGCTGCTGGTAGAGAAAAYTGAAAAACAAGGGTTCTTCTCACTGTGGGCTGTGTGTATGAGTGTGTGCATGGAGTAGCAACATGGGCAGTGATTTTTATTCCTGTGGTTACTAAGCTGAAGGCTTCTTAAATATTTGTGTAGGATTTTGAGCAAATTGGGAGAGGGCTGGGCATACACACCCCCCACCCCCCCAATTTTTAATTATTTTAAGATGTTATGTCTGTATATTCCCCAGCTATGACAGTACTCATGTTGACTGGGGGTTTTCACCTTTGAAGTATAAGAGGCAAATGAAGWCTTTACATGTGGTTTGGCTTTGGTGACTAGGTTAATTAATGTTCTTTTTTTCAGATTTAACCCCGAAGTCCGGTCTATCTTTATTTGATTATTACAAGATTAACAAATTCTAAACCTTTTGTCTGTTTCCAGGCTTCTCAATGCCAACAAGATCAACTGCCTGAGGGTGAACACGTTCCAAGGTCTGCATAATCTCAAACTGTTATCTCTTTATGACAACAAGCTGCAGACCATCAGCAAGGGGCTCTTTGCACCTCTGCGATCGATCCAGACTCTGTGAGTATGCAGCCAGATCACAAATGACAGCTCTCTCTCTTTYTCCACCAAACATGCTGCCTGTCTTTGCATCTGACATTAAGACAATTTGGAAGAGACATCAGTGCAGCAGCCCCTCCTTTCCTCACTGAAAGAAAGGGARCAAGAAAAAGGAGCATTGCATCAGTTCAGTGAGAGCAGCTATCGACACAGCCTGCCCTTAGTGACAGAAATGTCACAATGGTGTGAAGCTCAGGCAGTTTGTTGTGTGTGTTTGACTCTGTGTAAGATATGAGCAGCAGATTCTATTAGAATCATTGTTTTTAATGAGCCAGTGAGTTGGCATCTCCCCTGTCTGGGTCTGAGTCCTGCTGTGCAGTTCGTGACTTCTGTAACCACATTTCARCTGACATTCTGCTTAAGGGAAATGATGTGTTGTGTTGTTTGATCCATTAAGAAAATCCACTGAACATCTTCTGAGAGCCCTTTGTAGGCATTAGAATAGGCGTCAGAAGCAAAAATACAGGAATGATTCATTATTTTGTAGAAGAAGGTCTCATCCCAAAGCTGTGASTAATGAGATAATAAGATAAACAGTACTCCTTCAGAGCTGGAGTTGGCAGCCTGGTACTCCACTGTTAAGATCTGTATGGGTGTGTATGTGTGCACATACTGCAGTGTATATGCACACACACTCTCTAGTACTGCAATTTCTGTATCCAAATGCACACACACACACACACACACACATATATATATATATGTATATATATATTAATGCTGCAAATGCATTGGCTGAATTGGTTGTGTAAATGTTTTAAATCATATACAAATTAACTGAGGGGAATGATTCCTTGCAGCAGTTTCTGCCACCTCCTGAGGCAGCCACAAACACAACCTGAATTTCCAGCAGATACTTTGGCCAGGATGTGTTGCTGTAAACAATTACAGCATTGGAATAATCATGTACAACACCCTCCAGGGGTTCATGTGCACAGGTATAYAAGGTTTGTCAGGTTAAACAACAGGCTTTTTTAATGTTTATAGCCTTAAGGTATAAACATTTCCCCCTGGTTTCCATGGGGTTTTGCTGGTGTTCCTTGTGGCCCTTACTTGGAATGGATTTGCTGCTTCACACCAAACACTGTCATGAAAAGTTTTGATTCATTCTCCCATTTTTAATACTCCAAGTGATTGYTGTCTTCTGTGTTTTCTCTAGAGCTGGAAAACCAGACCCAAATCCTGTCTCTATGTGGTTCATTGTTCTTYGGGCCTTTCACAGCAGGAATAGCTCTACTGCCACAGGAATCTTGAATTTCTTCAGGCCCTTTCTGCTCTGTGTGCCTTCCCTTCCCTGTCCTGGACAGCCATTGCCCTGTTGTATTTTACACTTATTTTGTAAAGTGACAGTTCATAAATATAACTGCAAACAGAAAAGAAAAGGAAGTTTCTGCAAGTGGAAARCAGTAACAGAGTGGAGTTCTTGTGAGGCTGTAACTTTATAGCTCTGTCCAAACCAAATTGAAACATSTGTCTTTCCTTAACCTGTCTTTGCAGTTATTGGAGAGCTGAGTCCTGCTCCTTTGGAGGTCAGGGGGACTGATGCAAGTTAGCTGAGCTGAGATTAGAACCTGGCTTTGGGAAAGCCCTGGCAAGCTCTCCTGACAGTGCTCAGCTTTGTCAAGCACAATGAATCAGAACAGCAGCAGAGATGCTGTTTCTCTCTAAGATGCCCCAGCAGATTTCTGTTACCAAAGTCTAAATACTCACTTCAAATCATAATACCCATTTCCAATTTCATCGGAAACAAGCTGTGCAAATTTTGGTGGAGGATAGAGTGAAATTGTACCTTGCACAAACATTTCAATCTTAAAAGTGAAACTTTTTAATTCAGGAAAAAGTACATATAAGAGAAATACTATCACACATGATGAGTACGTGCAAATATTAATTTCACTCTTGTGAAAAGACTCTTGGATCACTCCTGCCTTTGAAAAAAAATCACTTCCAGTGAAGTGATTTTTTTGCCTATGAAAAAAATACATAGAAGGGAAAGTGATTTTTTGCCTCAGAAGAAAATGCATAGAAGAGAAATACTATCACATATGATGAGGATATGCAAATATTAATTTTGCTCTTGTGAAAAGACTCTTGGATCACTTCTGCCTATGAAATAATACATATAAGGGAAATGCTATCATGCATGATGAGTATATGCAAACATTAATTTCACTCTTGTGAAAAGACTCCTGGATCAGTTCTTCCTTTGCCCAAAGATCCAAGATGCTTTACTAATTTACTTTTTGATCCCTAGGAAACTGAGYTTGCTGGTAACATTTCTTTTAAACCAGGATACAAAATGATCTTCAGGTAAAGTGCGTTTCTCTCCAAAGGCAGCACGTCAAGCTCTCAGGAGAAAACCTGGGACTTGGCAGACAGCAGGTCTGTGTCATTTAAAGGGGGCTTTGCCATCTTGATTTTTGTTTCCTCTGTGCCGCAGAAATGCAGAATTCCCCATTCACATGCAGCTCTGTGGGGTTCACCSTGCCCAGGCTGGGGGGTTTTTTATCACTCTCTGTGACAAACAGCGACGGAGCCACAGGTCAGTCCCCATTAACCGTGCCATCCTCCCCGCAGCCACCTCGCCCAGAACCCGTTTGTGTGTGACTGTCACCTGAAGTGGCTGGCTGATTACCTGCAGGACAACCCGATCGAGACCAGCGGCGCCCGCTGCAGCCATCCCCGTCGCCTTGCCAACAAACGCATCAGCCAGAGCAAGAGCAAGAAGTTCCGCTGCTCAGGTAATTGGTTTAGCCCTGGCTCGGGGAGCTGCAGCTCCTGAGAGCCCGCTAATCCAATCTGTGTGCCCGTGTTTGCCCTAATGGATGGTAGGGAGCATCTCTGCAAATTCGATTTGGGAAATTGGGTTAGTTCGACGGAAAGCAAATTAGCTGGTGGATTAAGAAAAGAAAAAAAAAATTAGAAAAGGAAAAAAAACAGTCTGTATCTGTCTTCTCTTAAAAACAAAGAAGAGGGAAAAAGATCGAAGCTTGTGAGATTTAATGGTAAAGAATTGCTAGATTTTGAAACATTTAAGGAACACAATGATGATATATGTGAATCTATGTGGAAAATGTTGTATTTTGACAGTGTGGAGCGTGGCTGGGTTGTCATTTGTATTCAGGCAGAGCTTTATTGGCCTGATGAGAGCTGAGCTCAAGTTTAGTTCCCGGACCTAAAAGGCTGAGAACCATAAGAGAGATTTTTATACAACTGGAAGTGGGCATTTGTGATCTGGGATGGGAGTGGGGAATGGCATCATTTCAGATGCTTTCATAGACTGATTTTCCTTATATCCACAAGTAACACACTCTAACTCAAGTAAAACTGCCGTCAAAGTTGGTAAGATTTTTGATTTCAGCAAGCTTTGACTTCAAACGTGCATGATAATTTAGGCAAAGGTTTTGTGTTGTGAAYGARATGGAAAAGTAYTTCCCCCTGAAAATAACCTCCAAARTAACATMAASAGCTTTTTCTCAACCCTCTCTGTTCTTTATTTATGGTTCAGCTGTCAGTAGAAGGACMTTTCTTGCCTTACAAGCACACCTAAGCAGATGACTGTTTCTTCATGTGTCCTTTCCTATTGGTTATATTGGTTATCTCTGTTTTGGATTGCTGCATTTCTGTATACTGTGAAGACAAGCAGGTTTCAGTAAGCAGATCTATTAGTGTGTGTGAGAAGAAAAATGACTGTTACTGGTGGAGTACCTTGCAGTGTTTTCTATGAAAATTACTATGATTTTTCTCTTTTTTTCCTCTGAAAAGAAACATGATTAATTGTGTTCCTGGTGGTAAGAGATTAATGGCTCTAGGTGGGGATGCAGCATGAGGCTGAATGGCAGCAGCCCAAAACAAGCCTTGTGCTTTGTGTATCTCTGCGAGCAACATATCGAGCTAAATCTTCCCTTGGTGAGGAAAAGAAAATAAAGATAACTTCATCTGCACTCAACTTTTCTTGGGCAGGCTTGTTAAGGGTCTTCAATCCCTTGTGACTCAAGCCACAAAATTTATAATCRGACCTGAAATTACGAGATATTTTATCTAGGTTTTTGGGTTGTGTCCATCACAGTAACAAGATAATTAGCCAGCAATATTCATATTTAAAGGAACTGGAAATAAAAATGCGTAAATATAGTTTAGAAAGACTGCAGAAACAGATCTCTAAAAAGCTGTACCCAATTTGCCATTGTTATTTTCTTCTGCTTTTATTAATAGCCAGAGGAATTAATGTTTTGGATGTGCGTGCCTGCTTTGAACAGTGGTGCAGGCGATTGGAGGAGGCAAACACCATCTGATACCGTTTAGGAGAGGTCACAGCTCACARGAGCTGCAGTGCACAGCACAGTACCTGGTGATGCTGAGAATAATATTCTGTGTGAGCTCTTATCTTGGGGGTCCTTTCCTTGAGGCACTGGGCTGTTTTTCCCTGGGTCTSCAGCTYTACATCTCTATCAAAACCACATGGAAGAGGTATAAACCTGACTTAYAGAGGAGAGCGGGGATTGTAGAGCTTCAGAACAAAGATTTCAGCTGGATGCAAACTAATGCTCCTCAAAAGCTCAATAGAGAAGGGATCCTCGCCTGTAGAGTTTCCAGATGGTGATGAGATACCCTGAACTCAACTCCCTGTCTGCTCACGTGAGACAGGATCATCTAATGGTTTAGAAAATCTGGGTTTGTAAATCAATCCAGGGAGCAGACATCCTTGGCACCTGTTCTGCTCAACTTGTCCCTTTGAATCATGGCTGCTTCAGGCTTGGCATTTAGCAGGGATTTTTCATGTTTTCATTTTGAGGAATGTGTTTCATCCCAGGATCTAACACAGCACGTCTCTGTGCAGAAATATCCGTGAGATATAAATCTTCATTTGGAGTGTTGGGCAGCAGTTTGTGTCATTCAGGGATGACACAATCCCACCAGGAAGGCAAGGATTAGTAACCTGTCAGAGTCCTTGYTGTCTTTGGGATTCTCCCTCTCTAGATTTTACATCTTCTGCCCAGTGTATGAGAGAAAAAAAATTGTTGCACTTTTATAAATGTGCATCTCTTTCTCAAAGGGTTCTTTTTTCAGGTCTGGGTGTTTTCATGTGTTTTGTGTAATACATTTAGTACATTTCAGTGGTCAGAAAGTCGTTTTTTGAGGGGAAAACAGAGAATAGGAGGGATTGGTTAAGGAGGAAATGTGAGGGATTTTATCCTCACAGTCTTTGACCTTTGTGAGGAGAGGAGGATGCACACAAAGTGWGAGCTCTGTGGGAGCAGAGGGACTCAGGCAGTGTCAGGATCACACTCAGGAGCAGTTAAACCAAGGTTAAGACTTTGACATCAGGGAAAAAGTTTGAAAGTTATAAAATCCTGAGTTTGTCCTGAAGAGATGCGTGTGTTTTCCACATTTCCTTTGACAAGGGCATGTGGTGGTGGGACAAGGRGGAATGGCTTTGAACTGTAAGATGGTTGGTTTAGATTAGATATTGGGGAGGAGTTACTCCCTGTGAGGGTGGGGATGCCCTGGCACAGGGTGCCCAGAGAAGCTGTGGCTGTTCCTGGATCCCTGGAAGTGTCCCAGGCCAGGCTGGACAGGGCTGGGAGCACCCTGGGATGGTGGAAGGTGTCCCTGCCCATGGCAGGGGGTGGAATGAGATGAGCTTTAAGGGCCCTTCCAACCCAAACCATTCTGTGATTCTGTGATCATAAAAGGGACTATCAGAAAGGACCTGTTACGAGAAAAAACTGTCTGTTCAGTAAATTGAGGGAAGAAAGGGAAGTGCTCTTTCTGTGAGGAGTGGTTAGCAGGAAWGGGGTGAAAAGCTGAGATATTTGAAGTTTCATCTGTCTGAAGTGGCAGAGGAGCATCAGGAAAGCAATGTCAACAGGCCACCAAAGCAGATGGGCTAAATGGAACTATATTTGATAATTAAATGAAACTGTGAAGACAGATCTACAGAACTTCATTCTGCACACTGTTTCCTTCAGTTTTCATTCTAGGTCCCCACCATCCTGTGAGATAGCATCTGGCCAGACTTGCTTTCCTTTTTTCAGTTGATCAGGTTTTTCAATTGAGGCACTTTGCCTGGCTGCTATTTCCTCCCAGAACCTAATGGCTCAAGCTTTTACTGATAACAAAGGAGCAACATCTGCAAAGGTTATGAGTGGCCACAGAAAGGAGCTTCTGTGCAACAGGTAGATAATGTACATAATTCTTTTTAAAAGGAGAATTGGAAGCATTACAGCATGAAATGAAGGAGCAGCAGGGAACAGGACATGTTTTTGCCCAGGGCTGTGAGACAGGCAGAGCTTTTGAATTTACCATCAAATATGTTTAAACATCAGATTGCAATAGATACTATTTCCTGTGATTTTCTGCTTTCCACTTTCGTGCAATGCACCACAATAATAACAAATCTCCCCCTTGCTCAGCTGTCTCCCCACAGCTTTAGCATCTGAGACTAAAAAAATCTGTCTTCCTCTTGAAAGAGAAATCAGAAGAACAGGCTGTGACTGATTCTCTCTCTTCTGTTTAGAAAAGGGAAATACAGTCATTTTCAGTGGCAACAGGGAAATTCTGATGATAATTTTCTTTTTGGCTACATCTGCCCACTCTGACCACCTTGGGATCCAGTGGTGCTTGGCAGCCTTGGGTCACTGGAGGYTCCCATTCTTAGTACGAATAAGGGGAAAAAAGATCAACACAAATATCCTGCCCAGAAGCATTTGATTAAGTTCACTACACAGCAGTTTTGTTTTCTGAGGCAGCACTGGGCTTTAGGAGTAGGGGAAATGAATCTGTGAGCAGATTGTGTTGTCTCTGTGGTAGCTTATTGTCACTTCAAGACTTGGCAGGTTCCTTGATTGCTGTGTGACACTGTGTATGAAATGGCTTTTGGAAAGAATTGCCCTTGCATTCGGCTGTATATCTATTTCTCCCTGTGATACGTTTGCATTTTTTGTTATATTGTGCATTTCAAAAGCAATGGAAGTTCCACCTGCTGCACCGACACAAACTATCTCTGATAATGATCAAAGCAATGTGTTTCTACAAACATCACATCATAAAAGATTTTTATCTTCTAATTCTTAGAAATAAGACTTTTATAAAGAACATTGTGTTTGAAATACCATGWAGTGAACCTGCCTTCCTGCTTGCTCCTGCATATTTTGTGTCTAACTGCCTTTAATTAGTTACTTCAGTTCCAGACAGTGCTGCACAATCAAAAGGACAGRGGAGAACAGGAGGAGGAGAATGAGCCATCTGCCAGCATTATTCTCTCATTTTTGGACACATAATACTTGTTAACCCAACCCAAAACAAAGTCAGCCTTTGTGGTACATTTGAGTCCAAAACTGGAATATTTAGGGCTGGTGTCATCTCTCTCATGTTATCCCCAATTATTAGATGGTAATGCAGCTGCTTTTTGTTCACTCATAATTTTTAAATAATTTGATAAAACCTCTTCTCACTAATTGCAGCTTTTCTTCTTATTTTTTATGTGTCTTTTCCAGCCTCTGTCTTCAAGCACTCTCACCTTCCTTGGGTTACTTGTCTGCTTTGGAGCAGAGTTGCTGTTCCTTGTAATCACCTCAAATTCCCTTCTCTCTCCTCTCTCCTCTGCATTGTTTCTCCCGTAGAAGCACAGAACTGTGGATGGAGTCAGGGAAGCACAGGCTGCACATCAGGACATTTGTCCCTTCCCTGTGGCAGCTCACAMATTTCACATCCCTTGGACTCCCTGSTTAACCCCTTCTCTGCTCCTAGTGATGTGTAAACACTGTTTAAGGTATTTGATCTCTCCAGCTGAAAGCTGCAATGTGTTGTTATACCTCAGCCAGGTTTAAAAAGCCATGAAAGGTGGGTGAATTTAACCCAGATTTTATATCATGTACCTGACTGGAACACTCTCCAGTTCCCCTGATTTGCCAATCACTCCAATGACAATGTTGCAAATTCCTTTCATTTTTAATAAGCAAACAGTCATTGACAGACGATGAGCTCATGCTCCTGCCCTTGGCATTTTCTGTTGGATGGGGGCACAGGGATCTGCTCCTGCCTGCCTGGTGCAGGTGTTTGGGATGTGGTGATGCTGCCCTTGGTGTGGGTGCCCAGCAGCTCCTGCCTGAGCCGGCACCAAGCCCTGACACCCGAGGGTTTGTCCTGCACAGGGTGCTCCAGACCTGCCCAAGTCACTGGGAAATCTCACCTTAGGCCAAGCTCCAGCACTTTTCTCACCACAGCTTTTGTCCTAGTGTGAGGAAAGGGATAGGAAACGCTGCTTAGAATTTGAGAAACTGCATTGAGATTGCTGTCTGTGGTTTGGTTTGGGGTTTTCACGTGTTTTTGTTTTATTCAGTTCAATTCTGTGTGTTGTACTTCTTTTTTCCCCCTGGAAGACACAAAGATTCAGCAAAACCACCTTCAGAAACCCTCTGAATATACCAAACTGAGGAAATGTTTGAGGTGTATAAGAATTATTCTTATCTGAATGGAAGATTGTTTAACACCAACAAATCACCTGCAAATTAAAYCCTACAATGAATTTGTAATTATGAATGTGAACTTTGCATGGTAGACTGAAACTGAGCATATTTGGGCTTTGGTTTGCATGAAATCTTTCTTCAGCTGAAGTTATTAGAGAACACAGCCCAGCTGCTGTGAGTGATGGTAATGGAGCTGAATTCCCTTGCACTGTGGAAGTGTTCTYGTTATTGGCTGTACTGGATGCTGAGTGTAGCCCTCCCTTTTCTGCACATCTTTGACAGCAGTTTGGATCTTCATGTTAAAATTTGTGTCAGGTTCTCTAAGCCTTCACCAGCCTGTGAAGAACACAATGGTGGAGGGTTCTGGCTTTGTGCTGGGGGAAAGAATGGAAACCATTTCACTCCAGGAAGCATAAGCTTAACATAAAACAGGTGGGTCTGTTTGGCAGAGTTTGGCTCTTAATAAGAGAGTAAATTGACGKGTTTCAGTTAGAAAGTGTATTTTAGTCTGTGCCTCATTTTATTTTTGAGTTGAAGTACCTTTCAGAAAAGCAAAATATCTGAACAGGTTTCTTACCCACCAACATCCTTATTTGCAATTACAGTAAAGGGGCACTGGAAGGAGGGAGGATGAGTGTTGGGTCACGGGTGGATCCCTGTCCCTTAGGCATGAGGATATCACAGATTCCCTGTGTCGGAGAGTACAGGGCAGTGTAGGATCCTCACTCGAGACCAGAATTGTCCTCTGGATGTGTCTTAATGAACTGTGTCAGAAAGCTGAGTGATTGATTGCTCTTTTAATCTCAAAAACTGAGGTGGGACRTGGTTTGGTGTCTCCTCTCCATTACCATTCCATGGGCTAAGGCTCAGCTGAGCAGCACTCACCAGGGATGCTGAGATGGCACTTTCTGTGGGCACAGTGGTCACTGGAACAGAATACAGAAAATAACTGGGGAGGTGCTGGCATCCAGAGAGCTCATCAGCTGAAACCAGGGCAAGGATGTTGGTGCTAAAATTGGACAATAAATTGTTCTTCTGACTATTCCTGCAGCAGTTTCCTGAGGTATTGCAGCTTGATGAAATGGTTAAAAATGGGGTCCAGGCTCAGCAAGCTGCAGGTTCAGTGGCTGATGGGCAGAAAGTGGATTATAAATGAGCTAACCCCAAGAGCAAACCATGCAGTGCTGCTTGCCTGTACAGTATCTAAAGGGAGGAGTTTCCCTGGAAGTTGGCAAATAGCTGGAGAGATGGTATTTCATTTTTTCAACTTCTTTTTTGCAAACCTTTATGCAGGATGATCTTAGGTACATCCAAAGGCTTATGGACTTTTTTTTAATGTAATTTATAAAATAGTGTGCTTTCCTGGTATTTCAGCTCTCCTGTATTCTAGAGACAYAAATTAGGATTTTGACAGAAATCTTAGTGTGCTGGTACCTCTTGTTCATTGCAGTTGATGATTAGTTTAGGCAGTTGTTGTAAGTGGTGTTTAATTAGTGCAGCAAAGGAATAGAGACTTGTTGAAAATATTCTCGTGGGTTTTCTCARGAAGGCATTTGAGGAGCTCAGACTGCATTTGTTCTAATAGGACTGAAAGAGCTCAGTACTGAGTTTATTACAGGTATCCCACTTAATACTGTAGATCAGTGTATAATATGAAAGTCTTGGAATRTATGAACTGTTCCTTGTCATTGCTTAACAGAGGACTGTGGATTAATTTATTTGAAGAGCCCAGGCCAGAATTACTGCTTTATTAAAGCACTGTAGGGATAAGGATATAGAACTTTGCATCCTTCTTCACTGAAGCCATACAAAATTATTGGCAGGAGTGCTAGTTATAGATATAATTTCTAAATAAGTGAGGTGWGGATTCCAGGGTTATTGCGTACTTTAAATTAATCAGGAGAGAAAATTAATGTGATTTTGTGCCACGTTGCATGAGTCACAAAAGAAAATTTGAGTSTGAACTGACTCTGGCTAGTTTGGCAGCCAATGGAGATTGAAGTTTTATTGTGTTAGGTTCCCCTAAAAACTGCTTTGGTTTATTTCTGAGATTGCAAAGATAGACAGTGAATCAAGTGTTATCTTCATTGCTGAACCAAACCTACATAACAGGGTGGCTGAGTTAATGCTTTGTATTTCCCGAAGCTCCTTCTGTGTGTAACAGTGCTGGGTCAGAGCAAAGTGGTGGAGCTCAGCCCCTTGCTGTGTTATCTGTCATCTCTGCCCATCCTGGCAGTGTTCTCCATGTGGGTAATGAATTATCTGCTCCTGCTGACTTTGTTCTTCGGGCAGCACAATCCCCTTCCTAAGGAGAGGCATAGGTATTGAGAAGCATGAGCACTGACCTTCACTGAAGCCCARCAAAACGTTGTGAGGGTTGCAGAGGGCAGCCACTTCCTCTCTCGTTTGGGAATCCTGCAGGAACGTTTGGGATGTGACTTTCAGGATGGTTGTCTGCTGGCAAAGCCCTGCAGGCGCTGGATCGGTGAGAGATTTCAGTGGGAGCAGCGGAGCTGAGCTGAGTGCCTGCTTTACATGTCAAAGTTGCAGGAATGAGTTACAAGAACAAAGCTGTTTGAAATAATCCAGCATGTCAGAAAGARAGAATGCTCAGCTTCCATCCGCAAATTATGTACAAAACCCAACAAATACGCCCAGAAACAGAAAAACAAAATGCTTTCTATGTCTCTAGAAGTGTGTGTGCTGCCTTGCTGGATAGAGGAGGAAACTGGAGCTGGATCCTTGCTGCAGAGGAAACCAAAAGAAAGAAAAACAGAGCAGTGGCACTTGCAGATTGTCAGTGTGAGTGCCACCAGCATGAAGGGGCTCAGGGGGATGAAATCAGGCTCAAAGGCCTCTTGGGGAGTGTTGGGGCCACAGCTTGGCCATCAGCTCAGAACCTGCTGTTATCAGTATGGGCCACGGCATTTCTAAGGTTGCATTTAAACAAACGGAGCAAACCTAAATGGCATTTTTACTGCAAGGAGAACCAGGAGAGAGTAAGTAATGAAAGTGAAAAGCACAGATTGGGTGTTCCTGTGTGGTGGGAGCTGCTGGTGCTCCCCGGAAGGAGCCGTGGGCAGTCCCTCGCTCGCGTTTTCTCTCACACCAGCTCTGTCTCTGACCTGCCGGGCTCTGTCCGTGTTCACTAACCCTGTTGTGCTCCAGGGCGTTCCTGCAGTAGCATAAAGGATGTCCTCTGGTGTCCAGCACCTCTTTGCATGGGTGGAGTGGAGAGCAGCTCTCCGTGAACCTTCAGCTTGTGCTTCTCCGTGCTGCTTCCTCTCAACGCTCCTCTCTCTCTGGCGCTGCCTAACCCTGACTCTGGCTGTCCATGGGGTTTTCCTTTGTGCTTGATCTAACCATGTGGTAGAACAATACAAATGGAACATGGTTCTGTCAAGCACCATGGAAGGCTGCATACTCCCTGCCGCATGGCATGCCTGGATACTTCTGCGGGGTCAGAAGCATCGAAAGGTGAGAGATTCCCCTTTCCGCACGGGGACGGCGACACGGGGGAATTGTGGCTAACCTGGGAGCCACGGGCATCTTTGCACAGACTATCCACAGGCCTTGCATGCAGAATAACAACCATYTCTAAGTAATTAATCTGTTTAATTGCTGTCACAACAAAGGATTGGGCATCCTGTTGGTTGGTAATATTCGAGATGAAAAATCACTTCTGTCTTGTTACCTTGTGAATAGTGTAAGCTGAATCTGTCTATTTGTGCTGTCCAGTGAGTCCTTCTACTCGAGGAACACTCTGGATGCCATTTCTGCCACTTAATGTAACTTTGGACCTGCTCTGAATAGCCTTAATGTGCTGGCATTGCATTGTGAACAAATATAATGCAAAAAAAAAAACCCTTCAGAAGAGTCTGCAAAGCATTGTCTTTTATCCCTTGAAATGACATGGGTAACGTGGCCTGTATGAAAACACTGCTATCCAATAATTCCATAGGGCAAAGCTGAGTCAGCGTATCCAAATGGGCCATTGTGGCTTTGACATTTTAGATAAGATCTTTAAAATACCTCTGCCTAACTCCCCAGTACACAGAGATAGTGACATCTCTTCAGAAAGGACTTTAAAAGTGTCATACAGAAGTTTTCTTATAGTGGAATATTCCATTGTCCTGCAAATTTGTCACATATCTGTTGTGGAGTCATCGAAAGAAGGACATGTGGGATTCTCAGATTTTMTCTCTAGTTGTTGATAAAAATTGATACTTGAAATGTGAAATTCTGACCAAAAAAAACGTACTGGCTTGTTTTTTCCCTGTGAGAATTGTGATCTCGTGATTACATGAAGAACTATTGAGATTCCTGGGGGGTTTTGTTCAAGCTTTAGACCAAGTGATCTCAGTGGTCATGTTTTTTGGTGCCAATTTGAGGCAGCTGGATCATGTTCTAGAATGAATGTATCAGGTCAGTTTTCAAGCCCTGTTGAGACAGCTTGATTTGTAGCAGAACAGATCATCCAGAACTCTTTAAGTCCTTTGGGCAAAGCTAAGTTGTAAAAACTGAAATCAGGTTTTCTAAACAATGCTTAAAAAGAAGAACAGAACAAAAAGGTATTTCCCTCTGTTGCCTGATTCCTCCATGTGGGCATCAGAAAGGCACACAGAATGTTTGAGCACTTGGAAATGTGWTATTTCTTTATCTCAGTGCTGCTGTTTCCTAGAATGCCATGTGTGGGGGGTTTTTTTATTATGAGGAATCACAGCACTCYGGTGTGACACTGGTTGTGAAATAAAAATATTATCAGAGTAGCTGGCCARTCAAATCACCACAACCACCCTCAGTTACACACAAACCTTGCTGTCTGTCTATTTGTGTTACAGCAAATTTAATTCCTCCTAATTTGGGGAATTACTGGAAACTCCYATGTCCTGTTCTGTCCTGCATCTCTTCTCCATGGCTTTCCACAGATGATTTTGTTCAAGAAGTACCACGTGTGTGTGGTGTGAGCTGTGCTTCCTGGCCCTGCAGCCAGGCACTGATCACCCTGGAGGAGAAATGGATGTGTGTGCTGAAACAGTGCTGCAGGCAGATGGCTGAGCTTCACATGGCTGTCCCAGATGGGAATATCTTAATGGAGCAGCCACCTGTCCAAGTGATCTCACRGCTCAGGTCAAATAGGAAATTTTAGAAAGTCTTTGGCAGGTGATTCCTTCTGTCTCACAGGCTGAGATGACTGAGGACTCACTGAGCACATGCAGGCTGTTGGTTACTTTTCACTCTGTGGTTACCTGAGTAACTCCTATTTAAACCCACAAAGAAAAAAAAATCTGTGGTTACCTGAGTAACTCCTATTTAAACCCACAAAGAAAAAAAAAACAATAAAACAAACAACCACAAAAAAATAAACCCCCAAATACAAAAAAAAAAAAAAA
>NW_026623602.1:687970-733235 GCF_030028575.1 Malurus melanocephalus
AAAAAAAAAAGAAAGAACAAAAGGTATGAAAGTGCTGTTTGCTCCCTTCCTCTCCTGCTGAGCTGAGAGGTCTTTCCCTTGGGGCAATGGTGGTGGCCCTGGACTGATGCCCAGGCAGCATCAAATCCTTGGAGCTGATGCAGTGTGGAAGTTTGTGTGCCATCAGAGGAGTGGGTACCAAGTCAAAATGTGGTTAAAATCTTCATTTTCTTGGCCAGAAGGCTTGAGAGGAAACCAAAAACCAACTTTCAGCCTCCAGTGTTACACACTTCTCCTTCATAAGGAATTYCAGTTACTTTCCCATCCTTTTTTCCCATAGGAAAGTGAACCTTGTATCCATCAGTAGGCTAAAAATTTTACTTAATACTTTTTTACTCTATATAACTTCATGTTGTTTGTGATTTTTTTTTTCAACAAAAGTTTTTRCTATGAAAACTAGAAGTGCTTCTTCAAGGGTTAAGTTGGGGATTTCCAAAACATTTTCTGGTCACTGATGTTGCTGGGTTATTCARTGTGTACTGTCATTGTAGCAGTTTTAATAAACTCTGGTCCTGATAAATGTTTGTCTTTGGTATTGTTTCCAAGGAATCATAAACAACCAAACATACTGACTACCAAGCTTGGAATTTCTAGGACTGGATACSAAATGTTGGATTTTTTCAAAGGATAAGAGATTAAATGAGGGTGGTGTGAGCAAAAGCTTAGATTGTACTTTTATAATGCTTTTAAAACTTTATTTTAAACTGTCCCATAGTCCTAAAACTTTTAAGTGCTGTGCTGTCAGTAAAGTTGCACTTTAGGTGTATAATTTATAAAAAGCACGAAAACCAGCACCAAAAGTGTTTAGCACCACTGAGTGGTAAGGTACAAACCTGGATGTCAACTTTGTCATAATCCAACTTGGAATTACAAAACTAAAMCAATGTGTGTGTCTGTGGAATCAAMGGGTTAGATTGCCTGTAGCATTGCTTGTTTTCACTGCATCGCCCTGTGGAGATAATGTGTAACATAAATTWAACTAATAGTGGATTTGGACAACTTCCTTTTTCTGTCAGAAAACAGTACATGGCCATAAAAAGGGCAGTGGAGTATTTATCAGTCTGGGAAGGGGAAGCAGGTGATGTCATCAAGTCTCTGTAAACAAATTTCAGCTCAGGTTTAAGCTTTTGTTGATGTTTTKGGGTTCTTGAAACATTTGTTCAGCTCCTCTCTCTGAGAAAGCCTGGTAATTGACTTTGAAAACTTTGGAAAACTTTAAAAATGCTTCTTGGTAATGAGGATCCAGGGCATAGCTCAGGGTTGCTGGGACAGTTCTGGTGCTTCCATTATGAAATACAAAGTGAGTGGGCAGGRATTGAGTGGTGGGGTTTGGCACCACTTTGCTTACGTGCACATTTTTAATTCTCCTGGTTCCTCAAAGCACTGAGATCGAGTTTCCAACTTGCTGTTAATAAAGGAGAAAAACCAAACCTGAAAAAGACAGATTAGTTCACTGAGCCTAATTGGAAAAGCATTTCATTAGAACGGGTCAAAAACCCAGTCAAAGGGGTCTGGCAATCACGGTGTAATGGCACATCAGGGAGTGCTTCTCACTAAGTACGGTCTACCCGTTCCTTAATTAAAATGAAAATGATTTAAACTGCTATTACATTCCTTTGCTGTTTGTTTAACATTGTTAATAAAGATATCTAATTGTTGGAAAATTGACAAGTTGTCTAATAAAARATTGCTCTGAAAAATAGCTCTAATAACTGGGGTCTGAGCATTTGGGACTTTTTAATGATGTCTTTCAAAATCTTYTGTCATTTGAATTCTTTCATGAGATGCCTTTTCCTTGTTGCTGGACTAAATTCCAGATGGGAAAAAAAAGTGGCTTTGCTGGAAAATACCTTCACAGGTAGGCTTGTTAGACAAGGAATTAGTCTGTTAAGCGGAGAGTGAAAAACCAGAGGCAAGTCTTGGGAGGAATTTTAAAAATTGCTGAGCACAAGTCCTTGGCAAGTGTTAGAACTGCGTGCAGGAGCTGGGAGCTGACAGGAGGCGATGCTGAGGATGGATTCCATGACAGCTCCGCTCACTGCAGTCACCAACAACTGTTTGCTGCAATATATTTCCCTTCTATTGCAGGGTCAGAGGATTACAGGAGCAAATTCACYGGGAAGTGCTTCATGGACCTGGTGTGTCCCGAGAAGTGTCGCTGCGAGGGGACGATCGTGGACTGCTCCAACCAAAAGCTGACGCGGCTGCCGGCGCACCTTCCCGAGTACACCACTGACCTGTGAGTGCCTCTGCCGGGGTGATTGGCTGCACATGCTGCCTCTCCTCGCTTTGAAAGGCTGCTGAAGGGACTCACACAATTGAAGGCACCTCCTGCTTTCATCCCAGTGTGAAAATGGGGAAGTTAATTTTATTTCAGCTGTAGCACACCTCTCATTTCCTCAGCCACCTTTGGGGATGAGAAAGGAGCTGGGGCCCCATGCACCGGCCATGTGTCCTCAAGTCCTGTCCTGGCCCAAGCTGTGTCCTTCCTTTCTAGTCTACCCTGGAGTCCTCTGTCCTTGCACCTGCTCATTTTTATTTAATTTAGTTAATGGTTTTAACCATTTGAGTAATTCTGGTATCAGGAGCTCATGCCATCTCAGTATTGCCTGCTATTCGGGTGCAACAGCTCTCACTAAAACGAATGTAACTTCAAGACATTTGAGTATGAAAAAACGTTTTTATTGCTTAGCAACTGAAGATTCTGGCTCTTATTTGGCATTAGTAGCCCTTTCAAACAGAATTTTCTCTTTTTGAGTTAGTATTGTATTTATTCTGTTTAAATTCCCATAAAAATTATTGACCTGAAGTTCAGAAAAAATATGAGCAGCATCCAGAAACACAGCAAAGACTCCACGTAGCAAAATGTATCTCTGTGCAGAGAAAGAATTTTGCATCCCAAGCCTGCCAAGACAGGGGCCTTCACATTAATTTTGAAGATCAGTAGGCTTTTAAGGGAWAGGACCTGAAATCAGAGGCCTTGTGGTTACATGGACCATGACTTCAACTGCGTGTCTCATGTAGCAGAACACACAGGAGAGACTCAGTCATGCAAATGGGGTTTGTGTGCAGGAATGAGGTCAGTAATTCTTCATCCCCTGCCCTGGACGATGGAGGGACTCTGACTCTGTCCTTTGGCATTACACTCCTCAAGGCATCCCAAGCTTTCACTGGAGATTGTTCTCTGTCCCTTTTCCTTCAAAGATAAACTCTTTTAAGTGCAGGAGTCCGAGGGAGATGGCAAAGAGTGCCTGGCTTAGCAAAGGTCATGGTTCTCTGTGTTGCAGCCCTGAATGTCACAGGGATGTATCTGTGATGTCTGTGAAGCATTAAATATCTCTTTGTTTGTTCCTCTCAGGCGTTTGAATGACAATGATATTTCTGTTTTGGAAGCAATTGGACTCTTCAAGAAATTGCCCAACCTCAGGAAAATGTAAGTCTGAGTYGCTTGTTGGAATACACACTGCCTTTTAAGAAGGAAGGAGGAAGAGATGATTTTTTAATGGTCTATTACTGCAGTAGTAGAAAAAATTTCTTTWATGTGAGTTTAACAAGACTGAATGAGTTGCCTGTAAGATGGACAGGCACAGTTAAACCACACTGACAGATGAAGATACCTAGGCTGACATTCCAGTGGGGTTTTTAAGCTGCATTTCTTACTCTTCCACTCACAGAGACCAACAGGAATTCTGTCCCAGAGTTTATTCAGATGGGTGCTTATTGCTAGAGATGATGATGGCATTTAGCATTTTGGTATTGTCTCTCAAATGTATGTTGTGTCTCCAACTGGTGTGATTGTTTCCAATAGCCAGATGAAAGTGATATTACAAGATATGGATGATGGCAACTTCTGGTGATCATTATTGGTTTAGAGAGGAGAATAAATTAGCAAACTTAGAGATCAGTCATTCAAATAAATCCATGTAATTCTGTTGGTAACCCTGGCACGGTGCAATGTATATATTTAATAAGAGCAGTGCTTTGGAAAGAGAATAATATGTTAGATACCTCCTGATAGGCTTCAACATGGATCCTTCTTAAGGAAGGGTAGTTTTAACCCTATGGACCCACTGCCAGTGTCTCATTTAACGATTTACTTTTAGTAGGATTTTATTGTTTGGATCAAACTAATTTAGGGAACCCAACCAATTTGTTCTGTATTCATTTCACACGTTTTTTACCATCTGGAGCTTCCTGGCCATTTGAATCCATGTGAGATCTCAGGGGGYTTTGGAGACAACTGCAGAGGGATTCTTTTGTCAGTTTTATTTCTGCCAGAGTTTCAGATGCAGCATTCAGGTTTGGGGTGGGGTTGTGTTTGTGTAAGGACAGACCACCAGACTCGGGGAGCTAATCATAAACATTTGCCTCATGTTTTATGAATGATCAATAATTTGTAACTACAGTGCACTCAAAAAAGGCCGTTGACATGGTTAAGTGTTCTGTTCCCTGTGTAAGTAGATAGTAAACAGGAATGAAAAATGCATGCTGTATAAAAGTACACACAAACTGGAAAGCATCTGTCCTCATCAAACCTTCGGGATTTATGGTTTTTGGAATAATTTCTTTTGTTTTATTTAAAACTTACAGTGGGGAAGTGCAGGGGTGTCCTTGCTGTCCCCATCGATCACTCCGAGGGAGGGATGCCTCCACAGGGGCTGGATTTTGGGCACAAATCCAGCATGAAACCATTGTGAGAGCTTTTCTAAGAGTTTGTTTCCTGTGAAACAGAAGAATCTTTTATCTGTCCTTGGCAGCTGCTGAGAGCTGAGGTGTGCAGGAGCAGATCAAACTCATGGCAAAAAGCAGCTGCACCCTGCACATCACAAGAAGTGTCTTGTGCTGGGTTTTACTGGCAGCCTCCAAGCAGAGGCTCTTTAGGAAATCTTTGATAACTGATCTCATTKCTTTTGTTCTACCTGATGCTCTAAAGAAGTTTCTCCATTTTAAWTAAAGGGATTTTCTGAAAAAGGTGATTTTTCCTATAAACAGACAAATGTTTCAGCCACAACTTTACTCAGCAGCTTGGTCCTTAARAAGCCAGATTAAACTTCTTTTCATGTTTCTTCCCTTTTGTGCAAAGAAGAGGTTCCCAGGAGGAAACAAACAAACAAACAAAACCTCTTTCCTTCCAAGTTATGATTTGGCTTTTACCAGGGCAAATCCTTCTGCCAGTGAAGGGCCCCTCTCCCCCTGCAGGAGGGAAATGTGGGGGATGCCATGGATTACATGGGATTGCTGCTGCTGCTGGTCCCAAAGCAGCAGCTCTGTGGGGCAGGAATGTGATCTGCATTGGGTCTCACTGCTGTTATTAGACAGGKAGAATATTGATCACATCCCCATTTTTTAGTGTGTAAGGGGCAAGGAACTTAATTATTATTTTGATTGACAATATTGGCTCTGTCTCATCATACATTCCTTGTCTGTTCAAGTGTTAAAGGCAAACAGCAGGTGGAGGAATCTGGCTGGAAATTGAATTGGTTCCTAGGCTTAAGAAAACAGCTTAGAGCTTTGCAGTGGCAGGCCATTAGCCTAAATCATATATTTTAATTCTTTTTTTCCTTTATTTTTTTCTCTGCAATACTTTTTTTTTCTTGAAATGATTCTGAGTATCTGTAATATGGATATCTGAAGGGTATTTGAATGTTTGTCCCCTGGTTGTCCTTCACTTGAGTTTAGGACTAGTGACCGATCCATGCCAAGGAACTTTGCAAACAAAGTTCATTTTGGAGTGCCATGGTTCCATTGTGGTAAGTAAAGCTCCAGCAGAACTCCAGAGAGAGACAAACATGAAAAAAAAGAGAAATGTCAGACCACCTTTGCAATAGGTGGTGGTGCCAACACCACCTCTAATACTCAATTAGCTGTTGTGGTGCAATTTTTCTGTAAATATTCCTCCTAAGCTGAACCTTATTGTATGACCTGTCAGYCCAGGATTTAACACATTTTAATGCAAAACAAAATTGAATTCTTGATACAGAAATTTAAAGGTCAGAGATACATAATGCAATGTGATGCCACATTGTAGTTAGGAATTAAATTGCTAAGATTACCCTGCTGGTTTTTAAAAGGTTAACATAACTGCATGTGCCTTTAAAAAAAATCAACTTAAATAATTAGCTGCAAAATCCCACATACATAATGCTATTTCCATAACTTAAATTTTAATCATCTTTAATGCTTTTTACAGTAGAATAAAAAGCTTGGTGTAGGTTCATCTGGACAGATCTATTACAATCCAAAAGTAATTTACTGGGTTCTCCAGTGAACTGTTTTGCTTTCTTGGTGTTCCTAACAAATTGCCTTGCCTGATCTTGCAAGTAAAGGGAAAGCTGAAGTGTCTGCACGCTGAAGTCCCATCACAGTAACTTCAGGCTCCAAGGACTGTTGCTGATATTGTGCAGGGTGCTCAGCAATGAGTGCTTTGAATCTGCTTGAAGTGCAGGAGAAATACAAGGATGCATTCGTGAGCTCTTTGAGAGTGTGAGCAGCCCCAGGACTCGGAATTTTGGGGTGTCCTATCCCCAGGAGACGGAAAGGCTCCAGGATCTGCTGTCCTCCAGCCCTGGGAGCTGGAAGCTTCTGCCTTTCACAGGGGATTGTGTTCCCAGTGGGAGATCTCATTTGGCTCAGCAAGGTCTCTCACCAGGCAAGGAGAGGGGAGACATCAGCGTTCACAGGTGAAATTCTGCCTTTTGTGGAAGGGAGCAGCTCTCATCATCCAACAACTACCAAATTCAGCATGAAGCAAACACTGGGAGCCCCACCCCGCCCTGGCAMTACCTCAAGTTGTCCATCAGAGAAAAGATCTTGGAGTGCCTGGGGACCCTGTGGCAGTGGGAGCCTGGAGGGCTCTCCTGGCCATGTTCAGTGTCCAGAAGCCCCTGGCTGTGGTGCTCTGTGGGAGCACAGAGAAAGCCTTGCTTGTTCCAGTGGGATATGCCATCTCTGGAGCATTCCCCCTCCCCTGTGCCCACAGGAGATCAGTGGCACTGCCCTTTCCCACTGAGGTCCCAACAGCTGCTGCTGCAGGGAAAAAWCTCAGCAAGGAGCTCCCATTGCAGATGGAGCAGTGAGCTGCCAGGCTTCATGTGCTGCTGGGGACAAAGGGGACTCACCTCTTCTCTTGAGAACAAGAGCAGTAAAAAATATTTACCTCAGAACCTGAAAGGGTCATCTGACAGTTCATTCAGTTAAGCCTTGCCAGAGCTACAAAGTGAACATTCAATGTGGTCTTTATGATCAGAAGTGTCAGCTGTCTTGCCAATAGCTGGTACTGCCAGCCCACCTCTAGCACATAATTGCCTTTGGAGGCTTAATTTGGCTTTTTCTGCTAGATTGACTCGTGTGGAGTGTCAGACCAGGATCTGAACATTTCACATGTGAAATAAAATTGAATCGTGATAAAGTTTGCAGGCTAGAAGTCAGTTTCCAAACCAGAGTATCAAGTTTCTTGGGGAGGCAGGAGTTGTTTCTGCCTTTGGAAACAGCTGTTACCTGTTGTTCTTTCCCCTGAGCATGAATTTTGCCACGGCAAATGAGGTTGCAGTCATCTGTCGCTGGTTACACAGAAACAGAGTTTATTTTCTGGAAATGATGTTGCAGAAATTTATTTCTGTGCGCTCTGTGGCATTTGGGCTCACGGTGTTTTTTACAGCTCTGCTCTGCTGGGTGACTGTGGGAGCGTCACTGGGTGCAATTCACTGCCTGCCTGTGGTATTTAAGGCTTTCAGTGCCATCCAGGTCGCACTTTAAACCCAGCCAGACTGTTGGTAAAGGCTGTAAAACCCTCTCAGCATCCTCCAGAGYGATGCAGCAGCGTTGGGCTTTCCCTCCCCACGCGTGTTTAAAGATTCCAGTCACATCAGCAGCAGACAGGAGTGTTCTGGGGAAACCCCGCTCAAAGCAGGCTGGTTTTGTGATAAAGCTGCAAGGGTGGAGGTGAGACCAGGCAGATCCTTCATTGTTGGCTGGATGTTGTCATCTGCCATTGTTTTTGTTGCCTTCTGATATGGGAAACTCTAATTRAGGAAGGAAAATCAGAAAATCCAGGCTGGCAGAACATCTGCTTTGACAAAACTCCAAGCAGGATTGCAGGGCAGCATCGTCTTTACCTATKTGTTATTTCTGAACTTGTCCTTTCCCTGCCTTGCAACTTTGATTTCACTACAGCATTTAATCTTGGATTTTCCGGTCTTTTGCATGGGAAAGGTGTTTATAATTGGCCTGGGCTGCACAATTTTCCACGGATGGGGAGGTGTGTCAGTAACACAGAGTGGGGAGCTGGAATGCTGACACTGACCCAGCAGCTACAGCAGGGTGAACGCTTCTTTTAAGTTTTAATGTAATCCATTTTGTTCTGCGTTGAAGTTACGAGGTCAACAAAAATAATATTATTGTAAACTTTAGCCATAAAGGAAATAAAATGCACCTGAAAAGTGAGCTGTGTGAACAGTTTCACCTTGATAGCTTCTTGAGCTCTTCATTTCCTATTCACAGCCCCTCACAAAGTAGACCCAGGCTTTCTGAAAGTTTATTTTGACCTCTTACCCAAAATAAAAATCTGGAAACAGGATTAAATGTTATCACCAGGGTAAATCAAGGAGTCCTTATGGGAACAGTACACCTTCATGAGTGACCAGGTTGACTGTAGCTCCCATTTGGGTCCTGCCAGAGGGCCAAAGAATCTCAAAACTCAGCTTCTTTCCCACTCTCTTCCAGTATTTCAAGAAGAATTCCTTGCAGAAGCTCAGTRTTGCAAGAGGATGGGGCTTTTCTATAGTGGGAGTTTGCTGTCAGTAGGTTTTTTTCTGATAAAAACATTCCTTGTCAAGTGTGATGATCACATATAAAAGATCTTTTTAGGGCTGGGAAGGATGGAGTTAGAGGTTTGTGAGTTGCAAACCAGGCAAAGGTTTCAATGTTTTCATTTTTTWAGCTTTATATCAGCTGAACTATTTTTCCTGATAACTCTAGACTGAAAAGTATATAATTTCTCATGTTTATTATTCTAGCTGTTCAGACTTCAGGAGGAAACTTTGGTTTTTGTTTTTTTGGGGGTTTTTTGTGACTGGATGTTGTCATCTACCTTTTTTTTTGTTGCCTTCTGATATGGGAAACTCTAATTGAGGAGGACAAATAAGAAGATCCAGGCTGGCAGAACATCTGCTTTGACARAACTCCAAGCAGGATTGCAGSGCAGCATCGTCTTTACCTATTTGTTATTTTTGAGCTTATCCTTTCCCTGCCTTGCAACTTTGATTTCACCACAGCATTTAATCTTGCTTTTTCAAATCTTTTGCATGGGAAAGGTATTTATAATTGGCTTTTTCGGAGTCTGCTGGCATATTTATGGGTAATTTTGTGTTGCTGAAAAGATCAGGCATTATTAACTCAAATGAGGAAAGTTTTCTATCTGCCGAAGTCCTTTGGCAGCAATTAAAATTCAGATGTTTGCACTGTATAAAGGTGCCAATTCCTTTGCAGGTTGTGGCCAGCCTTTGTCTCCAATATTTGCTCTTTTTTGCCTTCAGTATCTCATAGACCATTAAAATTGCCCTCATGTTTTAATACATGTTGCTAAATATCCTTTAAATGGTAAAAAGTAACTAATAAAACTTTATAACTACAAGTGTAGGTCAGTTTGCAATCTGCAAAGCCTTTGTCTATTATAGTAACTCATCCTCCCTTCCCACCATGAATATTTTCTCACTTATTTGTTCATTTTTGTGCAAATATGCATCGTGGCATGATCTTTACCAGGAGGGGGATCTTTGGGAGCATTTATTTATGCCAGCATTCAAAAGAGATGCTGAGCTATAAACATTTCCACTAGAGAAATAGCTGAGCCCCAAAATTAAATGCATATGTCAGAATATCCTCCCTTGACTCGCTTTGACACTGAACATAAACTCTTCATGTGAGCCTTAGCACAAAGYACTAAACTTCTGGAAAGAGAAATCTGCATGTAAGTATTTCTATATGTTTTTATGTTATTTTTGGCTGATTGCTGGCRTGCTCCTATTCTTTCTGATCACAAGAAAGCACAAGAGGTGATGGGCCACATGCTGGAGGGCCCACTCTCTGACAGTTGTTCAGCAGACATAAACCAGTGTACTCCAGTTTCCCACATGAAACGTATTTCCAAGGCTCTTTTTTTTTTTTTTTTCTTTTATTTTATTAAGTGATGACTTCTGAAAAGAGCAAGACCCACATTATTTCTGTCTGAGGCCAAGCTGTCCTCTTTCCATGTCTTCTGTCAACTTTTATCCCAGTAAGGYTGCCAGCTCTTCTGAGCAGAGTAGCCCAGGTGTTAATCTGATACCTTGTCATTTGTTTTATATCACCTGGAATTGGATTTTGGAACTATTACTCATGCTGTGCCTGTAGTGGGATCTTTTCTGCAATAATGTGCTATTCTGTGTGAGTAATGGTGCTGGAATTTAGCATCTTCTTGGGAGCAAGAACATGTCTTGTACTATCTACAGCTTTTTGTTGCGSATAGTAAAACAAAGAACAATGTTTCCTGTCATAAACCCCAACAAATAGAATTATTCATCATAATCTATACAGAGCATCATGGGAGATACTTGAAGGACTGAGGCTCAAAGTTTTAATGTGCTTAAGGTCTTCTATATAAATGTTTTAAATAATTAAATGCCATTTATTTTTATGCATCTCTGATGGCACTTTTATCATTCAGAAATTGTCTGTTCACTGGGRTTTTCACAAATATGAAATATTCAAAAGATTAATTTTGCATTTCAGGAGAACTTCATTCGACTTTGTAGATCAAAGTTTTCTAATATTGATCTAAAAGCAAACATCTTGAGACCGTATAGGCAGRGTAAATATTTAGATAATAATGGCAGTGCATTTCAGTGGCTGTGAATTGACAATTAGGAGACACTCATTTCCTTTTGAGGGGTGGGTTTTTTAAGTGCCTGGGAGTTCGTAAGTGCACATGCTAAAGTTTGTATCAGATATGTGGAGTAAATAAAAGTGGTCCATATTTCAATGTGTGACACTGTTTCGGTTGTAATAACATTAATTGACTCTGGCCAGATGARCAGAATCCCAAGCATTGTCTGTAACTTCACAGGCATGAATCAGATGTAAGAAAATTCTCCTTATTGTATTCTGAGACAGGTATAAGAAGGAACTACATGAGAGGTTAAAAGCTGGTAATTGTATTAATTTAAATAGTCTTGATCCATCTGATATAACTGTGATTTTGATGAGTGCAAGGGAACTGTTTGTGAGTACAGCAGGAACACGTTTGAACTTCTGGATGCTCTCCTTGCAGAATGAGTGTGTCTCCAGATAACCCTAAAAGGCACAAATCCTTCCTATCCTCCAGTGGGATGATGTATATTTGGAATAAAACTGCTAATTTTCTCCTCGTGCTTGGCTGTGTCCTTGCAGAAACCTGAGCAACAACAAGATCAAGGAGATCCGAGAAGGCGCGTTTGACGGAGCGTCGGGAGTGCAGGAGCTGATCCTGACGGAGAACCAGCTGGAATCCGTGCACGGGCGGATGTTCCGGGGCCTCTCGGGGCTCAAAACACTGTGAGTGCACAGCCCTGGCTCTGCTCCGAGCTCAGGGCCAGTAGTGCCTGCTGAAATAACTCTTATTAGGGTATTTAGGCATTATTCGGTGAATCCCTTATTAGTTATATCTCTTATTAGCTGTATTTCTTATAAAGTATATCTCTTATTAGCTATATCTCTTACAAGGTATATCTCTTATTAGCTGTATCTCTTACAAGGTATATCTCTTATTAGGTATATCTGCAGCCCTCTCTTGAGGGTTTCAATATCTCTCTGGTCCTGGGCAGGTTTGAGATTTTTCTGCTATTTTTGTAAAACAGGTTTCCATGAGTTTCAGRACTAACGTGATGGTGAGCCTGTGGTGTGTTAAATCTGTCTTCCAGTCATTRAAGTCTTTTATTATTTGGTTGTTTCCTGTTCAAACAAGGCATGCAGGAGCATATTTGCTGTCCCTTTGTTCATCCTCCCACTCCTCCACCCAAATTGGAACTGTKCTGTAGAACAAAAGCACTTGACTAGGTGGGGCTGGCAGTAAATAGACTCTAGCAATCAAAATACAATTAAAATCTGMAATTTATTCATTAGCAAAAGATACTTCTTATGTTGCAAGGTATCATGRCACAATTAGTTCAGTCCTTACTCAAGTGTAAAAAGAAATTCAAGTTTAATTTCAAGGACTTCGTTCTATAATGACAATATGGAACTTTTGCTGTTTCATTAACATTTTTTGTGGTTACGGCCATCTGTTCTTTAATTTAATGTATGCACTTTACTAAGGGATTTGAAAATATTGCCCATAGATATTAAATTAATTTTTATACTGTAAAGCAGCCTGTGGCAGTGCTCCTAAACAAAATTCAGCATTTTTTAATAAAAAGATGCTTAAYATTCAAGCTATCCTGCTGACCTGACCTACATTTCCCCCAGCTGATGAAGCAGTCTAAATATACCCAGCATGATGTGAAGATTTGTGAGTATAAGTTTTCTTTCAGGAAGGGCACAYAGTGCATGGTGAACCATGATATGAAACCAAAGGGTTTGGCTTGAGGGACATATATTGTTATCCATTAATTGACTTTCTTTCAGCATTAAAATAGAAATCTTTTGCAAAGAGGCTGCATTCATCAGGGTCATGATCCAGCTTTTAAAATACTGTATGTTCCTGAAATGTAATAAATAACTGTACAAGAGATATTGGCATTCCAATTCCTCCATCCCATCCTGCAGTTCTCCTGCCTGACACGTTCCACGCAGGGTAGGGGAAAGCTTTCCTGCTGCTACCAAGCCATGAGGGCCTTATTCTCTCATTTCCTGACCATTCCTTTTAGAGCCAGTGGTCCTGGCCTGGCAAAGGTGTGTCTCTGTGCCCTGTGAGCCCTTCCTGATGCAGTTTCTCCCCAGCTGCAATCCCAAAATCACAGAGCCYGCAGTGCCTGTGGTGGTGGCTGCACAGAGAGCGGTGGTGCAGGGGCAGCTCAGTGTTCAGCCTCAGACACTCAATGTTTGTGGGGACGCTGTGATTTTTTTTCCCAGCCATGTCTAAACCCTCTTCAGTGATTTTCTGGTAGCTATTGATGTAGCATTTCAATGCCCAACTGGCAGATACCAATCTGAGATTTAAATCSAGACTCCTAAGGGAGTCTCAATTTCCATTGTTCACTGCCTGAATTTGATACCAAGGAGTTGACCTTCCTCAATTTGGAGCTGCATGTATTTTGTGGAGTGTGCTTTAATTACTGAAYAGTTTTTCACCTAAGCAGGAGTATCACAACAGTGCAGTGATGTTTACAGACCCAGATATTGATTGGCATGCAATGTAACAAATACACACGAGCCTTTTTTGCAATGGAGTGAAACAAGATAGTCCAGTCTTTCAGATTAATTGGTCTTTATTGTTGAGTTCATTGTTACCATAACAACTCAGAGAGATTAATCTTCCAAAACACAGCACTGATTCATCTGGTACAAGCACCAAGCAAAGATCATTTTATAGCATGATTACTGGGTTTTGTCTTCACGATTAATGATGGTAATGATATTCAAGAGCTTGTGCAGGYCTGGAAATCTTCCCTAAGATATTCCTTGATTTTTGATGAGGTTACTGTTTCCCTTCCATGCTTTTCCAGTGTGGTTTACAAAAAAAACACCCACGGTAGGAGCAGAARTAATGCAGTTAATATTGTTGCTGTCACACACTTCTGGCAGTCTTTCTCAATTGATCTCTGAAATACATCTCAACTTACTCTCAGATATTTATTAAATTGAGCCTTTAGATTTTATTTCAGGTTTGTCACTAGTCATAATTTTAATTGCATATTGCTTTCAGATGTGCAGCTCCCATCAGCCTCTAACGCTGTGTGGAAGAGATGTATTTTAAATTCATGAGCCCATGTTTACATGAATCCAGCCCTCCTCTAGCTGAGTTCTAATTCAGCATTCARTAAAAGCAGAGTGCTTTCCAAAGCATCTGTCGATGCCCTTGGTAAAGCACCTCYTATCCTGAAATTCTACCCCCTCCCAGTGGTTCCTAATGCCCTGTTTTAATCCTTGCAGGATGCTGAGGAGCAACTCCATCAGCTGTATAAACAACGACACCTTTGCTGGCCTGAGCTCAGTGAGGCTCCTTTCTCTGTACGACAATCACATCAGCACCATCACCCCTGGAGCCTTCAGCACCTTGGTCTCTCTGTCTACAATGTGAGTTACCTTTTAATGGCATGAACGTCTCATGGGGCCCTTCTTCTGTCCTTTCCTTTAAAAACACCACATTGCAGTTTATGTGGAAAACCTCACCTAGGGAAAGAAAACTCCATCCTACTGAAATCACAGGTTTGGAGGATACAAGATGTGATTTAAAAAAAAAAAAAAGCAGAAATTTAATTGTTTGAGCTGGAGTGGCTGAAAACATGTGGAGGTTGCCAGCCTCAGGCAGCATGACTGTCTTTTTTGCTGTATCATAGCCCAGTGCTACGTGCAGGGGAAGGTCATGTAAAATCACTTCTGCAGATTCAAAGGGTGCAGCTTGTCACACACTTCAGCTCCCTGAAGCTGCTTTGGTGTCAGTGGAGTCTGATTTTTTAAGAACAGCTTTATTGGATTTCAGTTAAATTAGTTAAATATCAGAAGTCTAGTAGCTAATTCTTAGATTTTCAGACCATCTAAAGATGACAAAGTACTCAAGTCTTACTGAATGTGAATTTGAAAATCCCAACCTAAACTTTCTTTTAGTTCTCATACACTTCTCAGTCATTCTTTGAAGTATTCCCCATGCTTCTTAAGCACTTTTAAATGCTTTTTTAGTGTGCCCATTTTAATAAATTACAGACTGATAAATATGGAAAGAAAGTCTGCCTTTTGTTCCCRGCTGTGAGAGGGAACCCTGGTGTTGCTGTTAATGGAAGTTGTCTGTCCCAAAAATTCAGCCTAATTGTCCAGTCAAAATAAACTCTCAGAGCTATTGCATTTCAGGTTTGGAAAGTACTCTCCATCATATCTGGGTGAAGAAAGAGGTGTTGACTCTCAGCTGTTTTGTTGCTCACACTTTCCTTTTGCTGTTACAACTTTTCACCAGTAAATCAATTATCATTTTGGCATTAGCTCCAAGCAGCRTAAGAAGCACGGAATTTTCTTTCCATTCGCGTTGTGTAGTCCCAAGAGTCTCCTTGAAACTGATGGACAAAGRGAGAAACACAACCAGGTTGTTTTTATTGACTGTTTTTGAGTMTCTGGTCAAAGCAAGTGGCACTTGCTGAAAGTTTGTAGTCACCGTGCTGTGGGCAGTGCCTGCCTGCTCCTCTCAGCTGTCTCTGTGCTTCCTTCCATGCTCCCTTTGTGCTGGCACTCTCTGAATCACTCTGTGAAGTCCCTATCTTGCTTGCATAGAATTGTCTTTGACATATTTTGTTAGAAAATAGCTAATTTTCTTTYTTTCAGCTGCAGAAAAAGATCGTTGCGCTTTCTAGCGAGAGCAATTAAAGCTGCTGCTAATTAGGCTGCGCTGCTTTGGCACTGATTTATAATCCTGTTGGTTCCTTGCTGTGTCTTGATGGAAAAGTTTGTTCTTGGACACATTTTCATTCTGTGTTTGATCTACAGTCAGAAAAGGTGTGGTTTTGACTTCTTTAGGCACTGGTTTGAGGCCATGGTGATTGTTGACATATAATGCAGAATTCAGCTGTGTTCATTTCCCAGCTCCATTGTAGGTGGATGTATTGAATGTCAACACCACTGAAGTTGGATAGTGTGACTGCTTTTCCTGTTCAACCCACACTTTGGGAGCTAATCAAGTATTGTGATGACTTATTTTTACATTTATTAGTGGGAGACAAACATTCACGGAAAATTCCATTTCCATTTTTATACTGGCATATTTACAGCACTTGAAGAATATTGCTCCTTTTRCTCTTACTCTTTCTGAGTCAATCCCATTGATATTCTCAAAACATGGACAGCTCTGGAAATAATACCCTGACTAATGATTTTCAGTAGAGGAAGAACATCTATTTTGTAGAAAAAAAATAGCTTTTTTAAATTTGTTATTAATCCAAATGGGTACTGTAGCATCTTAAGTGTGCTTGCACKTCTTCATACAGAGAATTCAGTCATGTCTTTTAGTCCTTACACAGTCAAGGGCACAGATTTGCAGGCAGGACTGGTTTTCCGTGGATTATTATTGAAATAACTGCATGAAGCTAATGCCAGAATGACATGTAACTATTATTGTATAAACTTAACCTGAATTCCAGAATATATTTGCAACCTGATTTCAAAACCATCCAGATGTGTTTCAGCATATTTTTCTAGCAGGTCACTAGAATCCATTTAAATAGTTAATATTCTATGACTTCTTTGCAATTTTGAAGAGGCACTTGTAGTAGGATATGCATATTTCATTCCTCAAGACTTCTATTTCCCCTTGATTTTTAAAATATGTCCATGTCCTTGAGTAAACACTTCTGAATTTAATGCTAGTACAAAATCTCTGCTAGGAGTTTGATTGCTGTATTTCTGTCTGAGTGGGTAAATCATGATTGTRTGTGTAGGAACTCTGATTATTAATGATGAATTTTTACATCAATTTTTCTGCCCRACATTACTGTTCCTGATTTGAGAACTAACTCCACTTGAATAGTCAGATTCCACAGGAAAGCTTTTGCATATAATTACCCTTTCCAGACTTTTMATTTCATTTCAAGTCAAGCAGGGAATCTCTTTACCCATGTGATGCTTTAAGGAGAGCTTTCATTTTACATTTTTATCTAAAGTTGCATCACAGTCTTGTGGAAAGAGCATGTATGAAGGGACATGTGTGAACTTCATTCTGCACTAAAGCTAAAAATCACTGCTCTACAGTTTAGAAAAGGATAAAATCTACACACTGCTAAAGTAGCAGAAGGACGTGGAATTGCTGACAAATTTCTCCTTTTGCCTGGAGTGGTTTGAATTTCTAAATGGTAGATTTGTTTCTTTATTAATTTTATCTGTAAGAACCTATTTCTTTCTTACTTCCTAACAAAAAGCATAATCCAACTTGCAACCTAAAGATTCTAAAATCTTGACATTGTACATCATACCTCCAGTATGAYTGCATTAAACATTTACATAAAACCTGTGTTTGCCAAGAAGAAAAGGAGGCTTTGGGGATGTAGTACATTAAGCCAAAGCAATCTCTCCTCTCTAGACAAGGATAATCAGTATTTTTTTGGATATGGAGCATACTGCAGATTGAATGTTTGTGGAAGTTTTTGATACATCTTTGTAAGGGTCTCTCTAGATGTGCAAAACGTCCTGGTCTCTCTAGATGTGCAAAACGTCCTTTATCCTCAGAGCTGCTGGTTTTCCAGAAACCTGATTATACACACCTGCTGTTTGTTTCCAGCTGTGGATTATTTAATTCTGAGGATTCTGTCATGGCAGTAGCTCTGTGGATATGATCTCACCCTCTTCCATCAGTGGAACAAACGCCTTTGAAGCACTCGGCGTCAGCGGTTGGGACATTTGGTTTAAGCACTCTGCTCGTGCCAGAGTGTATCAGTGTGGAAAATACACAAAGCATCCTGCATGTGGTCCCATTATGGATTAAAGAAAATGGAAAACAATTCAGAGGGAAAGCAGCTARAATTAGAGTATTGCTTTCAGTGCTTTTTGGCACCTTCTGTCTGAAAGCTCTGGTGTAACTGTTGGTTTTCTCACCTTTCTGCAGTGAGTTAGCYTTGCCTTTGGACCTTAGCATGAAGCAGGTGGAGTATTTTTACAGAATTACGCTGTCTTCTGTTCCCCCCTGTTCTTCTTTCTCCCCAGTGCCCATTAGCCTGTGTTAGATGCACATGGGATCAACCCCAGAGCTGCAGGGCAGAGCAGTGATTGAAGCAGGCTGTTCTGCAGCTGTAAATCATATTGTGGCTATGGGATGCTGGCCTGGGACCTACAGAATTTAGGAGYTGCTTTGGGTTTGCTTTCTGCCTGCCACCCCTCAATTGTGCCGTGTGTTTTTGTCTTCAGCTGTTTTCTGTTTGGCTGAAGTCCTAATGTGATTTTAACGGTGTGTGTTTCGGTTTGTGGAAGYGTGTTGTGACTGAAGACTTACGAGCCCCTTCAACTTCACCCACCACACCTGCACCTGAAGTGCCAGTTTGCCTCAAAATTTTTTGTCTTAAAAGATATGCTATGAGTTARGGAAATTTTGTTACCATCTTTCTTTCTGTGCTACCAAAATATTGACTCCTGGACATACTCACACGTGGTGTGAAAATTAGTTAGTGTTAGTTTAGATACTTCATTTTCTACACACAAGCTCTGACAGCTCATTTTTCTTCCATGAGGCAGCCTCAGACTGAGGCTGTTGATTTTCCCTGTGTCTGCACACAACATAGCCAGCTCTCTCTTTTACCAGGGATGTCAGCCTCTGTCCTTCTTCTGAAGTTTAGCTGGAAAAGAGCTGCTCAGGCTGTGTTTGGGATCTGTCAGATGATTGCTTTGGGGGCTGCCCACCACAGAACCATGCCTAGGCTGCAGCTCTGTGGGAAAGATATTTCAGGAGCTGGAGCAAGATTTGAAGCAGACCCCACAAAGTTCACAAGGCAGCAGAGCAGATGGTTTTCACTGCAAATTTCCAGAGCTGAGGAAAGTTCCTAAGTGGCTCAAGATGACAGTGCTGCTTTAGATGTGTGTATGTRTACATATAGGGAACTGTCCTTGCTSTTTCAATAGGAAACCCAAATTCAGCTTCCCAGGGGCTTCTTCCTGGTTTGTATTTGCTGGAATAGAGGGGAGTGGAGAGCATGGATGTGCTGGGGCATGATCACGTTGAAGATTGTGCACAAAGGGATGCAGTTTGAGAGGTGAGCTTAGACTTGGGTGTGAGCAGTAGGTTGGATTGAATTCCACTCTAAATTCAGCCCTAATACTGATGTAAGTGTATCTAAATAATAATTGTAAGCACTTTGGTTTATAAACATACCTCTGTATATGCATAACTATATGTATTTTAATTACAACCCCAGCCCTGGTATTAAACCCGCATAGAGTTTCCCAGATCTGCAGAATGGARGAGCAATCTCACAGGAACAGAGCACAGGAAAGAGCCTGGACTTGGAGCCCYTCATCTTCCTGCAGTTATTTCAGTATTTCTGTGATCATGTGTAATGGAATCACATCTTGTTCCCTTTCAGTAATTTGCTGGCTAACTCCTTTAACTGTAACTGCCATCTGGCCTGGCTGGGGAAGTGGCTGAGGAAGAAGAGAATTGTCAGTGGAAATCCACGCTGCTTGAAACCCTTTTTCTTGAAGGATATTCCAATCCAAGATGTAGATGTCCARGACTTCACCTGTGATGGTAAGAAAATCCAGTTTCATTTGGCACTTGTGGTTGTGTTGGGCCCTCTGTGAGAAGGTCCCTCCCTACCAAGCACTGCTGCAAAATGAACATTTTGGGTCAGTGATGAACAAGGCAGCCACCTAGAGCATTGTTCTCTATCAAGAATRTATTTTTRTTCTTGATTTCCAAYTTCTGAATTTCTCCTATGAACACCTAAATATGAGAACTAATTTATTATGGACAAATGCTCTGCTTTGTCTAATCCTGGTGTAATCCTGGGCCTTCCTCTCACTTCCTTATTCATACTCTCAACACTCTAAAGCCAGTGGGCTTGAAAAGTCTTTTAGGTTTGGGTGCTGTTCAAGATCACCAGCAACAGGGGAGTACAGGGAAAAAAAAAGCCAAAACACTTAGATATTATTTGAGATGACTCAGTGATGCTTCATGCTTTATTGTGTGTACACAGGTTTAAARGAAAATATCCTGACATTGATTTCATTCTCCAGATAGTTTTTTTGTCTTCTGGTCAGGCAGATTTTAGAGAAAATAGGAGAAAATTGCCTGAATAATGCCCTGCTAACTTGATTTATAACATGTTAAGACCAGATAGGCTGGGGGTCCAGTCATACCTCGAAAGAGACACTAAGAGTGATAGAAGTTCCCTACTTAGAGTAAAAATTAATTCCTGTCCTAGTCAAGCAATCTGGCAACAGGCCCAGGTTCTTGAGCTCAGAGCTCAAGAGACCCAAGTTTAGCCATAAAAGAATAATTCACTTTTAATTTGAGAGGAAGAAAAAAAAAAAAACAAACCAAAATCAACCAAAATCCTGGTCCACAGAATGACATTCCACACTTGGGAGAAAAAAAGAATCCTGGTGCACAAAATGTCATTCCACAGTTGGGAGCTTTCTCTGTCRTGCAGTCACTTGGAGTAGAGGCAAATGGGAAGTAGGTGGTGGCAGGGTGTGAAACACAGAACACAAGAGAAAATTAAATATGCTGAAAAAACATGCTCTTTCTGCAGGTTTATGAAGGACTTTGAATTTTCTTTCCAATCATTAAACTCGGCAGGGAAGAATAAAAAAAAAAACAGTCTTCTCTGTTCTTCTGTAGTCTGGTGGTGCCTCCCCAGCCCTCTGAATGCAAATGACTCCTACCCATCCAGGCAGGGCTAATTCTGTTATCTTGCACCAGGACTTCCAGCCTTCCCCTTTCATCTCAATGCTCATGGGTGCCTCCAGCAGAGAGGAGAAAGAAGCAGATCTGTCTCAATTAGTCCCTGCATCAGTTAAAAGGAGAGATGGGGCGGCACATGGTGACAGCAGGCTGGGGTCTGGGCAGCTCAGGCTGCCTGTGCTCACCCACGGCTGTGTGTGAGTGCTTCCYCTCGCTGTCATCCCAAGAATGTGCCACTAAGTGGTTCCTTCCCTCCTCATCCCGATCCTGCAGGCAGGCATGTGCCTCCTGTTTAGCAAAGCCTGTTGCTTTTGGGGAAAATCCACTCTTTCATGTTCTTAGCTTCAAAGCGGCGGCTTCCACTGCAGAAACCCTATTGTTCTTCAATTACAAGATTTAATCTGCTGTTTATGGAYCTTTGGAACCATTTTTGGAGAAAGTTGATATTTTTATGTGTGTGCAGATGGATTGCCGGCAGTTGGAAGTGCGCTGCTTTGGTTTGCTGTTTGCCCAGTTGTCGTCGTTAAAAACAATGAGGCTTTACGAGTCAGGTCATAAACAAAGCACCAGGCTGACTTTAAAAAGTGAAAAATAAACATCTGAAAGCTGAATTTTGAAAAAAAGTTTTCCAAAAGGAGAGTAGATGGTGATTATTATCTGTCTGGATGAATTGAAGGGCAATGTGCTGGTTGAGTTCTCAATTCCAGCTGGCACATTGCGGGTGGGGGGAGGATTTGGGATTCACACAACTGATTGCACTCTAATTTGCAGAATTAAAAGGTAGATTTTCCTTAGGAAAAAGGTATTTATTTAAAAATATTTCTGTTCAGTTTATGAATTGTTCATGCTAAAGAAATTCTTCATGCCTAAAGAACTTGCATGAAGGCAGGGTGATCCAAAGCACTGGATCTGCTTTAAAATGTCRTGATGGTTACCCTGGATTCAGGGGTTCCCTGTCACAGCAGTTATCTTCAGAGTGGCTGCTGAAAAGCAGATTTGCTCACCTCTGCTGCTCTCCCTGTGCAGGTAATGATGAAAGCAGCTGCTTGCTTTCCCCTCCCTGTCCTTCCCAGTGTACCTGCGTGGACTCGGTGGTTCGCTGCAGCAACAAAGGGCTGCGGATGCTGCCCAAGGGGATTCCCAAGGACGTGACCGAGCTGTAAGTTACCTTTTACCTGTCCCCTCTCTCAGAAAGTTCATAAAACTGCATCACAGTGAGGCTTTGTGGGTCCTTGGGGGGTTTGCCCTTGACTTTAGCCATCAGTGCTTTGTGCTTTGGTGCTTCCCATATGTTCTGACCATTATTCTTGTTCTTATTTGTCCCTTGACTGAATGAATTGCTCTGTAATGGGAGCAGAGTTTTATCTGYCCTTGTACCCATTAATTCTGGGTGTAGGAACAAATGCATATATTGCTATCAATAATATTGCTCTCTCTCTTCTATGAGAGCCCAAGCCCAACAGTTTGAAGGGATGATGAAAATATCTTCCTGAGTTACGCAGCTGTGAGCTAATTATCCTCTGAGGAGATTAAAAAAAAAAGAAGGAAAAAGAGAGCCGCTGGTGGAAACAAGGAATTCTTTTCTCCAAACCTCATGAAATGGCTAAAATAACAGGCTATTAGATTATATGGTAAAGTAAATTCATCCTAGTTGAGAACCGTCTTTCTAGTTGTCCTTTCATCTACGCCTCASTAGGAGTTTATGGTGGATTTTCTTTCCATGGAAAGAAAATACACTGGTGGAACTGCTTGGCTTAAGCAGCTGGCAGTAGAAATACTGAGCTTTTCCCCTTTAGGCCCTTTTTCAAATCTATCCCAGGTGAGTCATTACTGAAACTTGTTACAATCTCATCAACATTTCTATGCGGAAATAATTGCTCGAGTTCGTTGGTGAATTTTATAATGAACTCAAATCTGATTCTGCTCTTTTCTAGTATCTACTGTTATTTTTACTCCCTTCACAGTGGGAGAGTGGGGTTTRCGCCTGTTTTGACAGCGTTGTAGTCAAATGGAAGTTTTGTTGCTGAATGACAAGGGCACTGAATGTGCCTGTGTTAAATTAATCTGGAAATTTTGCATTAATACATCCTTGGCACACTGTTGGCCAGTGTGTGGTTAATTATGATTTGAATTAAAAAACAACTCTTGGATACCTTTATAGATTGCCATGTAAGAAGTCTGCAAGGTCATCCCTGCTCTGCTTTTGTTCAGGTYTCATTGCATTCAAATGTAACGTGCCAGCAGTAAGGTATCACAGATRTTACTTTGATTTCCACTGCCACACTGAGGAATTTTTATGTTTAAATTTTGCATATTGAGTTTTGCTGATACTGTCTGACACACTGACGACGTAACTTGCACAAAAAGAGTAAAATTAATCACGTTCTTAAAAACTGCTACATTTCTTAACCATTTCTTGGCAAAGGAGGGAACAGCCTGGAAGTGAGCAGTTTGGGTTCACAGGAGTTTACGTGACTGTCTTCTTCAGTAGGAGCCTCTTGGCTGAGCAGAGCTCCAGTTCAGYTTTCTGCTTTCCATCCAGAAATGTGTCAGCAGAACACAGACAGCCATGGACTGCCTGGCTCTGAATATTTCATATTCTGCAAATATAACCTTTGAATCTGTCCCAGCTGTCTCAAAATTCAATCCTGATCTCATTCTCCTCTCAACCAACATAAACTCAGCTCCTTATTTGTATCTACACCAGAAGATGGGCTGCAGGTACTGAAGCATGAAATGTCATGGGTTTGTGGGAMCTGTGACAAGAATGAAATAAGTAAATAAAAAATAATCAATCTTACTCGCCTTTCTTCTGCTTCCAGATTGAAATAGAGATGTTGTCCATAACCTAGAAGGGACTATATCATGCAGGTTACAAGTTGAAGTCACATTTTTATTGTCCTGTGTTTGAGAATTGCCATCATTGCTGCGAACAAGCAGCATCTCCTGTGGAACCCCAGCTCTTGCCTCACCACGAGGACAGCTGGAACCTGCCACAGAGAATCCAAAAGCTTTCTGGTGATAGAGACTTGTCTTGTTCTATTGTCCAAGGCCACAGTCCTGGGTGCCAGGAGGTGACAAGGACATGCAGAGCCTCTTGTCTGGTGTCCCACAGCTCCCTCCCTGCAGGAGACAGGGACAGGATACACGGGAGTGTTTCAGTGCAGTTTTTATGAATGCACCAGTCTGACTTTTATAACCTTGCACTGCTGACGTATTCAGCTGCCAGGCACATTGGTTGCAGTGCTTTTTATTAAACTGCAGTGCTTTTGTACAAYGTGGCTTAAGAAAAAGCTGCCATGGATCTGCTTAAACCACTCTAAACCACTCTATTGTGGCTGAATATAGTCTTCTCAAAAATTCCATTAAATTCTTTTAGAGGTCTTAAAATGGTCTTAAAACAGGAATCCTTTCCATGTAACAGGTATTAAATGGCAATGTGTAAAAATGAGCATATCTCTTATGCAGGCACAGGGGGGAAATGTTGCCCTTTCTGGGTCGAATTTCACTGTACCTACACTCAGCAAAAAAAGATCCCCAGCAAGGTTTTATTGCAGGGTAGACTGGAGACATGGTGGAGTCCTTCCAGTGTTCACTCTGAGTTTCTGGTTTGGATATACACAGACAAGACATGTGATAACCATTATCTCCTTCATATTTGGAGCTTGGAATGATAGGAGACATCCCTGTGCTTGGTTTGTACCACCCTTGGGAGTGGGGATTGCCTTGGCAGGGAAGGCTTCCATCTAGAACAGAATGAAMATGTCACTGAGTGTCCTGGCTTTTCAGAGGAATGATGATGCAAGAAATTTCTATTTCCCAGCTATTTCTTCACAAACCCCATCATCGTGGGCAAGCCATCTTCCAGCTTCTTGGAAACAGGAAAATATTACGTTGTTTCTTGCAAATTCCTTCACTGTATATTTACATACTGCCTGCATTCTTCCCCACTGTGTGCTTGCCCTGAAGAGAAACCTTGGGTTTTTTGAACATGYTCAGTTTTCTAGTCCAGATGTTCAGAAGTAAAATGTTCATGCAATGAGCTGGTTTGGAACTTAGCCTTACTGCTGTATTTTAGGCTTTCCTTTTCTTCAATTTTTTTCGCCCCAAATCTGTTTGAACTAAGTTTCCCATGCTCTTTCTCCTTTTWTGTGTTACCTCAGTGTGTGAGCACTGGATTTTTTTTTCTTTTATTCACAGAAGTGTAGTCTATTTCTAATAAAGTCTTATCTGACAGCATCCAGCTGCTTTTATGGRCCTACAGCAAATAGCATTTTGCACTGGGGAAAAACATTGGAGGCAATTATGTGGACGGCGTGTGCACGAGCTGTAACATAATGAGTGTGGTGTGTTTTAGAATAAATATGTACCAATCATGTCATCTCTAGGCTCCAAATGCTGTCATGACACTGAGCTATAGGATAGCACTRCTGGGATTGTCAGGGAAGCCTGCATCCATACATCATTATTAGTGATTGTTTTGCCTCCCATTTATATTAATGCACGCTAATATTTGCATTACTTTTGCCATTTCTCTTTCTCTCCTCACAAAGCTTCTCTCTCCCCATTTTTTTGTTCTGCCTGGTGGATTTGTGTGCTTGATACATCAGATTTTTCAAAAATCTGCTTGGAGGCTTTTACCACCAATCCCAATCCTCTTTTCCAGCTTCCAGGCACTTGTGATTTCCTCTGGCTTGTGACTAAAACCAGGGGCTTGTACCTGGGCCGTGCAAATCTGTGCCATAAATATGCTCAAAGCAGTTGTGAGAGGTGTGGAGTGTTGGAACATTTTGCATTTTGCCTGTATTGCTGCTGATCAGAGGGGAACTCTGGGGTGAGATATCTGATGGAAATCATCTGCTTGARAATGCAAATGCTCTGGTTTGTCTGGCAGTTCACACTCCTTTACCCACTGACCCTGAGCACAGGCTTCATTCAATTTTCCTCTGATAATAAAGGAGAGGAGCAATTAGGCCAAGCTTAGGCTTACGTGGTCCTGCTTCATTTGCTGCAGAGGGGGATTCTCCCCAGGAGAGAAGGGAAGAATTCTGTAGAGGATATTTTAGTTACACATGAAATAGAGGRACTAATCTGCATTTCAAACCTGATAGTTTAGAAAAAGCAAATAGTGTCAATGCTATCAAATAGCGTGTTCAGTGACCAGTAAAGTTTGAGTACATGTCAGGTGACATTAGACTAACAGAGACTGAAGGTTTCACTTTCTCTCAAACACAACCATGTTTCTGTGTGTCAGACATGGAGGTTGTGGTTTGTACAAATACAGCAAAATCCAGAGTACAAATTTGACAAAATTTGAGAAAATTCAAGGCCCACATTTGAACCTAAATCCACACTTGAATTTTGTTTCCTCTCAAGAAACTGTAATTGAAGCTCTTAAAATACATCTTTTGTGRATGTTTCCTCTTTCACAGTCCAGTTCTTTTCTTGACCACCGTTTTAAGGAAATKGAACTTGACTCAAAATTTTAGGATATTGGATATCTTCATAAAAAATTTTACAGTGTAACTTAATTTTAGAGCCACATAAAATTGCCAGTACTTTGTTTTTTGTAATGTAACATTCTTTATGGAACATATAAAGGAAAGGTTTTGTGCCTTTTCAATTACTGCCTGAGAGCTGATTTCTCTCTCCTGTTTCTTCTCTTAGCACAGATTGCCACTRTGAGCTTGACTTTATGGCTGAATAGACATCTCGGTACAAAAAGGATTCCAAGTGATTCAAATTGTTACATGAAGCTCTGGCACCTTGTGCTGGTTATGTCACCCCCAATCCAAGTGGTTTCAGTGTAAAAATAGACAAGTTGGAAAAAGAGCAGCTGTCATCTTTTATGCATASTTTTAAATTTTTTATGTGCAATAAAAAGGTGCTGGATGAGCCCTGGGGCTGCTGCAGGCCCTGTCCCACCCTGGCCAGGCACTKTCTCCAGCACTTGGCCGTGGTTTAGGAGAAGCCTTTCCAGGTGGGAAGGTGGTGGCTTTCTTTGAGAACTGAACACGTATTTTGGGATTTTTTTRTTTRGKTTTTTTTTTAAATTTTTGCTCTGGTAATTGCTTGTTGGTTACAAGTCGTTATTGAGACTTGAGGAGTCTCAGCAGCATTCACAGGGCAAAAAAATATTTAAAACCCAATCTGGTATTTAAACTAGAGCCTAGAGAGCTTAGGAAGCAAATGAGGTTGTTTTGGATAGTTGTCAGTGTCTATATTAAGGCAACTGACACTCAGTCTTGACTCTGCATATTAATAACTTGATTCTCAGAATTAAAATTAGACATATATTTTTCTTCATTCATACCAGAATTTCTTTGCATACCAGGCGTCATGGATATCACATTCCTTTGGCTAAAGACTGAAAAGAATTAAAAATTTAATCTTCCTTCCACATCACTCTTTTAYGGCTATTTTGAGGGGTTTTTTGGCAGAGCATCTGTCTGTGGGTTTTTATTTATATATATGTACATATAAATACACAAAGTTTTGTGTCTCTGCCCATTCAGCCTCAGGAGTTATTCTGTTATTCTCTCTGTCCAGTTTCCATCCCTCTGGCAGTCCCCATCCATCCTGCTGAGCCCAAAGGTGGGGAGGGGCTGCCCTGCACCCCCAGCTCTGACAGAGGCACCTCCCTGCTGCTGGTGTTTGCCTCAAACCTCCTGATTCTTGGCAAGCTCTTATGCCCTAAAAGCCTTGGTTATTTCAAATTCCCTGCACTTAAATGTGCTTTCAGAATGAATGCCTTCAGCTTCAAAAATGCTGCCATGCTTTGGGTAACGTGGTGAGAGSTTTAACAGTGGTGAGTTGCTCTTATGGTCGCACAAAAAGTGTGTTATCTGTACTTTTTCAGAGTTCAGTTCTGTTTATTCAGAGACTGTACCTCTGGTATAAGTATTGCAGTTTTCTGCTAGCACATTTATATAACCTTCAAATTGCTGCAGTGCAAATCCAGAGCTATTCAAAGCAGATCTTCTGTAGGAGTTTAACTCCAGGGGTCTGCACGTCTCTGTTAGTCTGAGTCATAAAGCACTGAATTAAAATGTGCACCCTTGACTTTTGATTGCCCCAGAAAGCAAAATAGGAGGGAAAAGCCTTGGCTCCGTACCATCAGTTTGTTTAAATTGCAGGCTGTTTCATATTGAGATCAACAGGAGAATATCCTGAAAATATGTTCCTGAAGAATTCAACATATTGTGAGAGTCTCCTTTCCTTAACGAAAATCATATATAACTTCCAAATACATAATACATGACCTGCTTTTGATTTCCTTCAGAAATCCTTAGGATTTTCCTTTTGGAATAAAGACTAGAACCTTAACTTGCCCTCTTGCATGAGTTTGAGATATGTGATTTTCTGGGATGAAGGGGAAGGCACAGACTGGAGTAGTTCAGTTGGAGTTCAGAAGGAAAGAGATCTGAAGCAGCAGAAAACGGTGAGAGGTCATTATGCTGGAACAGAGGGGGAGAAAAACAATGCCAGCTATAAAATACATTGTGTAAGAAATTCTGCCAGTGTTTACTTAGGATTTTATTTTTAAATGATGTAAAAATAAAGTTTGTGGGAAACTTTTCTTGGATTTAGTTTACTCAAGTATCTCTGTGCTGTTACAGTTAATACATAGAGCATAGGAATAATCTGTTATTACTGTTGTTTGCTGTAGTAAATACAGAACAAGGAGGCCTGTTGCCAAAGRAAAGGAAATCGTGTGTGGAATAAAAATTCCTAACGTGATTATCGGATTCTGTTTTCAGCAGCAGAGGCAGCACATTAAGTGCTCTGGTGTCTGTGGGCTGCATTTCCTGGCTGCACTTGATTATGTTTCAAAACATGCCCTATCAATTGCACTGCCCCAMGTCCACCTCAGGAAAAACCCCAAAGTATCATTGAGGAAGGGAAATATCAATTCATCTGTGTGTGGGGAGGAGTGCCTTCCTCCTCCACGGTGCTTTCTGAGAAGGATGGGTTTCTTTCCCAGGTAGATGTGCTTCTGGAAGATGTCTGGAAAAACATCTTGGTGGTGCCTTGGCACCTCAGCAGTCACCTTCCACTGGAGCCTTATTGCTTTGTTATCTTCCAGGGATGCAGCTCCACTTAAAAACCAAGGTTAATGAAAAAAAACTCCTCTGTCTCTATTTTATGGTAACGACCCACATCCCATTGCAACCACAAGCTATCTGTGGAGTCTGGAGTACCCATGCTCTCTTTTAGGCGAGATTTTCTAAAGTATTGTATTTGTTCAGGGGGTTTTGCTGAGTTAGTCACTGAACATATTTCTTCAGTGGAGGAAAACTGCAAAATGCAGGCACTGTTTGTCTGAATGAGGATTTGGGATTGTCCCCAAAGGCTTTAGCCCTCGTGCCTGTGTCTGCATGGAGACAGGCTCAGTGGTGTCCCAAACAACTTCCACGCTGCCAATACAAAATGTTTTGTTAAATACACGTAGCACATGTTGGAGGAAGCTCTGTTCCAACAGTTTGGTCTTTGCTCYGCAGTTTATACCATTTTCCCCCTGTCCCAGTGTCTATGGGGAGCAGAGGAGAGGTGAGCAGGATTGCTGGGGTGGCTGTGCCATCAGACCCGTGCAGGTTTGTGTTGAGGCTGAAATAAGTGGGACCTTTTGCAGCACAGAGATCTGGCAGTGCTGATGCCTCCAGTGTAACTCCTGTTCCCTTTCTGGCTGTACAAGGAACTCAAACGCACAAACAAAGCCTCCCTCACAGGGTCAGGGAGCAGGCAGCACTGCTGGAGAGYCTTGGGAAAGGTAACTTTGAGTTCAGGGCACAAGCTGTGCAATTTTTCTCCCTTTCTTCAGCTGCTGTCACAGAAGAACCAAATGGTCATTTCTGTTTGCTGTAGACCAGAGATCCTTTGTGCACTTCCAAGTCTTAAATAAAGTCAATCAATAAGCTGCTGTCATGCTTTGCATGGGGGGTGAGTCATTTAGAAAGTAAAAAACTGTTAGAGGTTCAAAGCAATGAATCAAAGATAATTTCATTAGTGCCTGACTTTATATTGTCCTCRTTCGTGGTGCAGACTGAGTGACATGAGTTCTTGTGAATGTGTTTGTGTAATTGTCAAATCTGACTTTTTTCAGGTACTTGGAAGGAAACCATCTGCCTGCTGTGCCCAAGGGGCTCTCTGCCTTCAGACACCTGACACTGATGTAAGAAACACGTGGTTTCAATGTCAGGAAAATTGCATGACTCCTTCTGCACCGTGCTGCGGGTGGAACATAAATAATTAGTATTTGGAGGGGGGGGAAAAAAACAACAGCAAGCCCCAAAACCTTCTGTAATTTGAATTTGGAAAGAATTTCACAGTGGACACTGCTGCCAATAAATGTTGATGAAGAGTGAGGTGCCTGAGAAGCCCCTTGCTCTGCAGGACCTCGAGAGGACGAAACTCTCACGCAGGCTGCTGCAGTTTGACTTGGCAGATTTATCTGTAAAGGTCATTAGCAGAGCAGACACATCCATTTGTGCTGGGTGAGGCAGTATTCACCAGGCTGAGGCAATGACAATTTGCATAGCTGTTTCTGCTGTGAACAGTCACCCAGACAGAGGCACAGCTAGACTTTGTTCAGCAAATCGCTCCCTGAAAAACATGGGAGTGAAATTTCCTGCCTGAACTATTTTTCAGGAATTTTCAAATGCTGTTGGAATCAGCTGTGCACATACTCCTATCAAATGGGCTGGACAGCCTCAAACAAAAACAACATGKAGGAAAAACTGAAATCCTTTCTTTTAGGAGTTCTATTTATTTGGAAACATCTCTAATTCTACTTTTCAAGGGAGACCAATAACAAAACAAAACGTTTTGGTTGAGCCTAAAARACATCTTAGAATGAAAAATGAAATTTTGTTCTAGTAGCTGTCAATGTGAAGAGCATATGGAAATGGAGTGCCTGGGATATATTGCAAAGGAAGTTGGAACAGTAAATATTCAGCAGTGCTTGTATCATTTATTCATTTGTCCTTTTCATTGAGTGCTATATGCTGGAAATACACCTTAATATTCCCGAGTCTGAGGCTTTGTGKGGGAGTCTGATGTGCTTTTCCTTTAGAGCTCGTTCAAAGTTGCTTTGAAAATACACCAGATGATAATATGAGACTTTTCAATTTCTTCCAGCGTTTTTCTGTGCAGATATTATGCAATCTTTTCCAAAAGGCTTATTTCTTAACTCATACACGTAAATGTTATTTTCTCTKTGTGTTTCTTCAGCGATTTGAGCAACAACAGCATCAGTGTGTTGGCCAATCACACCTTCAGCAACATGACTCAGTTATCAACGCTGTGAGTAGCCCAAAGTTTTGATCACACTTTTAATTGCTTTTCCAACACCCTCTTAACTGCTGACCAATTAATGTGTATCGTTGTTTAAGCATGTGGCTTCCTGTGCTTCTCTGTGGTTGAGTTAGCAGTGAAATAACCAAAGTCATATAATAATATGACCATAAGTCATATAACCAACATATAATAATAATAGTGATAATAATAATAGTAATAATGATAATAACAATAATAATTGATGATGATGATGATGATGGTAATAATAGTAATAATAATAATAATAATAATAACAACAACAACAACAACAATAATAATCTGTGCTCTGCCCTTCTGCAGCATCCTGAGTTACAACAGGCTCCGCTGCATCCCCGTCCACGCCTTCCACGGGCTCCGCTCCCTGCGAGTGCTGTAAGTGCAGCTCCTTCCCTCTGTGGTGRCAGGGAGGGTTCTCTGGGCAGGTGGGCATGAGTATTTTCATACAATCAGCTTCAATTGTGCAGATTGTCTGGTGGAGGCCAGAGCTGGTGAGTGCTGAAGAGGAAATTGCGTATTTGCAGGATTAGTGGCTTTTCTCTGAAAGACCCACCATGAAAACAGGACTCCAAAACACTGCACAGTCTGTCTCTTCTGCCTGAGCAATGTTTGGGTGCTCCACAGGAAAGGACTTTTCTCTTTGTAAAAACTTGGTGGCAGAGTGTAAGTTTCCATTGGTTGCTTCAGCAAGAGGGCCTTTGTGGGAAACTTGTGCATTTTCAGAATACTTTCTCTTGATTCAGATTTATGCAGGCAAACTTTTACACAAAAGAAAGTGATGTGAAGGGAAATTAGAAGCCCCCACACTAAACCAGTGAATAAATCAGGGCAGTGGCTGGGCACCAGTAAYGCTGAGATTCCTGTCTCAAATGTCCTTAAATTGTGAATGAAATTACACCTCATACTGAGTGGGGCCTACTCAGAGATATCCATGTGTGGCTTCTTTCTTGGGAGGTCCTTTCCTGCTCTCTTCCTTTCTTTCCATGTAGCTGCTTTCAGCAGTTTTCTGGATGGAACCATTTGTTTACAATCTTTTCTGAAAGTCGTCTTTGTATTGTCTCAGAGCGCGGGCTGTGGGTCTGTTCCTCGCAGCCAGAGCCTCCTCCCAGATTTCCTCAGGAAAAGCTTTCCTCAGGCTCCTGCTTCTGCCTCATTTTCACTGCCTCTCAGTCCTTTGCCCAGCTGCTTTTGTGGACACATGGCCCCACATGCAGCTGTCAGGAAGGTGRAGAAATCACCTTCCCATGGCCCAGAAACACGAGTGGGTCACCATCACTTGCACGGCAACCAAAGGGGATAAAAGGCTGGGACAGAGCGGCTGAAGATTGTCCTGAGTGCTTTGAAACATCACATTAGTATTTTCTACAAATATTTAATAGCTTTCAAAAAAAATAATAAATTAGATGGTGTTTATATGCAGAAGTTTGTGTTGACTTAAAGAGCAGTGGTTGCTGTGCCCTGGCTCCATAAATGTGGAGTCGAAGTGTCAGCATGGGCAGCGCTAGGGCTGTGGAAACCAGAAAGGCAGAGCTGCTTGGCCAGGACCTTTTGCTGTGGTTTCAGTGGTAAAACAGATATCTCGGKTTCAACCTCCCAAATTACAAGACAGCTTTGGATTCCCACTTTTCATTAGCAAAAAACAAGAAAGATACGTGATTTGGATTTGTTGCTTCAAGTTTGGCTTGGGATCCTGATTTCCAGCTCGCTGGGATAGCCACATTTGAGCTGTTACATGAGTCCTGAAATTCAGCCACAGATTAATATATTCTGTTTCGTGGCCAAATAAATTATTCCATATGGAGCTGTCTTCTGGGCTGCTCCTGATATGCAAGCTAGCTTGATTAAAGCTGGTGTGGGGCTCTCTGCCCTGWATTAGTGTGGAGAAACCATGCCTCCCTCTTTCCAACAGCTACAATTTGTCCTTTCACTTCTGTTCTTGCAGGCCACATATGGGCAGAAACACRGGGCAGTATTTTAATGACAGCTGTTGCTTTTTTCCTTTTTTTAAATGATCTGCTAATCAAATTGAAAAAATACCTTCCTCCTTCAAGGAAGAAGCCCCCCACTGTCTTGGACAGAGCAGTGAAATGAAGCCTAAATGGGAATCTCTGCTTCTGCTCCCTGCATTTGGAAGCCTCCAGATTGATTTGATTTATTATGGCCCACAAAACTCTGGTATCAGCTGCAACTTTTGCCACGTGTCATCAGCGTTGCTACTAAAAATCAATTCTCCAAAGAGGGAATGGTTTCCAAGAGACAATATGAAATCTGTTATTGTCAGTTTTTTATTATCTGTGCTCTCAGGGGAACTTAAAAGAGAAAACATCAGCAAAACAATTTCCACTTTTGTTTTTTTTAATAAAAATAGTATAGGGATCTCATTACCTTTGGCTGTGCATGCCTTTGAAGGTAGCAGACCCTTCTCATGGAGGCTTCCATGTCTTCCAAATTCTTTATGTTTTCTTTACTTTTTGCCTCTCTAGTAAATACGTGCTTTGAAAATTACAAATTCCTCATATTTTSTTTTTGTCTTTATAGTAAAAACAGTAAATATGTCAGAAAGTCAGAATARTCTTTGAAAGTCAGAATAATCACAGATGGATGATGCACCTGGTCTTTGACAGATATTTCATTCTGTCCTCCYTTTCTTAGGTTTTTCAGCACAAGCCCAAGTGAGAAATCTGCAGAGTCAACATGTTTATGTTGAAGCCTCAATATCTGTCATTGTTTACACAATCAAGTCTTTAATCTCAGCCTTCACGTGGTTTGTCCATAATGGCAGCCAAAGGGTGCTGGGGAGCACAATGTGAAGTCTGGAGAATTTTTTTAATAAGCAGAAGTTGCTATCAGTAGGTTTTTGAGCCAAAGTTATTAGGGTGAAAAGTTGTGGGTTTTTTAAAAAATTWATTTGTCCAAAGCTAGTCTTCCTAGAAACTAAATGTAAACAGATTAAGAAAGCTGAGATTKAGACAAATTATAAGTATTGGAAATCCCTGGAGGAGCTGAACAGATTATTTTAAGGATGGTTGTGTAATCACATATTTTTATATGTGACTTGCATCCAGAAATCATCAGGTCACTGAATAATTGTCCATGTTAATAAATCACTTTCAAGGTAATAACACTTTCAAGGTAAACCAGTTGGTTCCATATAATATAATAGTTAATAGTTACAGGAACAAAAAGGACAAAATGAATATTCTGTTAACAGATATTGTAGTTTTACTGAAAACTGTTGGATATTTACTTCAGTTCAAAGCTCAAACAAACAGTTATGTGTGATGCCATAATAAAGCTGCCATTAGCACTTTTTGGGCTCARTTTGGAACCAGTTTTTGCAATGCTGTTCCATTGCTGGGCACTGAGCTGATTTGACCTAACAGAAGTATTTGGCTGTTTCTTTACTGGTTTTTTTTGTGAATCATACAAAATGATTCCTTGTATTTATCCAGTCAGTTTGGAAAAGTTCTGCTGTTATGAGCGTGGAGCAGGGGCACTGTGGTTTCCCACTTGTCCTGAGATTGGAGCTGTGCTGGTTCCTGCAGGGTTTGGCATCCCCTGGGGTTCCCTGTCGGGGTTTGCCCTTGGTGGGATGTGGCTCTGGGAGCTCGACCCTTCAGCCACATTTCTATTTTCACAAAAACACATCCCCCTTGTGTGTGAAGTAACCCAGAGCTGTGGGCATGGGGCTGGCAGGCAGGACGTGGGAAGGGTTAGTGAAAGGAAAACAACCAGAAAACCCCAGCCCAGAAGGATGTGTTGAATTAATTTCCTTCCCTGAAGACAAAGGAATAAGTTAGTGAGAYTGCATGCAGAAGGAAGTTTTGATTTTAGGAATTCTCAAGGGTTCCATAGCTCTGTCCTTCAGAGGAGATCCACATCACCTTAAATCCATACCCCTGCTGGAKTTCAGACAAGAGGAGCTCTTGAAGCTGTGCTTTTGAGGGAATACACACATCARTGTGTGTGCTTTAACTGTCCTAATGTTAAAGATTTTATTTGACCATCTGCTTGTAAGGATTTTTGGTGTAAAAATGTGTTCCTGATGTTGATCCAAGAGAGATTTTTGTTGCACTGTTGAATTCTCTTGCCACCATTTATTATTGTGAGTTTTGAGGGGGTTTTAGCATTTGTCATTTCATTTTAGTTGCARGAGTGATGATGTTGCTGACATGATTTTTTTATTAAAATGCAGGCATTTGCATCCATGAAACACCTCAGTGTTTGAGATTATGCCATAAAGCAAATCATTCTAACATTTTTATATTTGATGGGTTTCCCTTCTTTCAGATAAATGGGTGTGTCATTCCACAGTTTCCCTTGGAAGCTTCCAGTACACCCTGGAAAGAAATTGTACCCCCTCTCAGGATAAATGTGACTGATCCAGCACAAAGATTAACATCAGTTCTGCTGTCTGTATCAGAGAATTGTCCTGCAGATCTTGAAGCAGTGTAAAAGATCAGCCCTGAGCKCACAACAAGCAGCTGCTTATATAAATGTGCTTGTTTCATTGAACATTTTGACAACAAGTGGTTGATTAGGCCTCCTGACACCCAGAAWATACTCCTTGTTTGGTGGCTGTGGGCTTTGTCTTGGTCAGTTGGTCATTCTGGATAGAATTATGTGTTTTATCTGGAGTTCCTGTGTGGGAGCTCGCATCCTTCCTGTTCCTGGTCGGATTAATTTCTTGGAGATACCTTATATATGCCAAGTTGTTATTAATAGTCAAAACCAAGGTATGCTTGTAAGAAAATTTCAGAATCAAGATGTTGGAAGGGCATCATGTGGATCCTGGTGCAGCTTACAGGCAAGAAAGGTTGCAAAAAACATGTTTTTGTTTTCATTTGGTGCCATTGAGATTTGGGTTGTTTTTCACTCAATGTTTCAACAATATGTACACTCAGAGAAATAAAAAATGTGATTGCTGTGTCAGCAATTCACCAGGTAAGTTAGAAAATAAATTACTTGAGGGCAAGAGCTGCTACARAGCTGACACACAGCAGCTTTTCTGTTTTCCACCCTCCTCTGCCRTGTCTGGAGCACTCACAGTAATTCCCATTTACGCTCCCCTGTGTAACCCACACACAAATGCATTTCTCACAAAAGAGATAAAGTGGATGCTGAAATTGTCCTGGAAACAGTGGAGAACCCTTCCACTCCTTTCAGGGGTCCTGAAAATGCTGCTAGAAAAACGATTATTTCTTTGCACAGGGTGAATAATGTCTAAAACAACCGATTTCAGGTACGTTCCTTGGCAGCACAGGGAGGTGTTTTCTGCTGTRAGAATGGGGAAGTGTGGCTGTATTTGCCCTCAGGGACCCTTGCTCTCTCCCAGGATCTCTCTGAAGTCAATATTTAATTTAACTCTCACAATTCTTATTTCCCCTGTTCTGTTTTTGCTGTGCTCCTGGCTGATGGGATTCTTTAGGGAAGCACAAGTCTGTGTGTGAGGGTCTGCTTGTCATCAATACTCTTTTAATAGCATAAATAATATGTCACCTTTTTAATTTACAGCAGTGCTCACCAGCAATTCCAATTGCATCATTGTTTTAAATGCCAGCATCTAGAGGTAGAAGTGATAAAAGATGGAAGTTGATGAGTTGTGAAACCCATAGAAACTCTCAAAGAATCAAAATTAAATACCCTTTTTAAGCATCAGTTCATTCAGTTGCAGGGACCAGATAAAATACTGTGGTTTGATACCTTCCTGCTTCTCCCCCTTTAGGACACTCCATGGAAATGACATTTCCAGTGTTCCTGAAGGTTCTTTCAATGACCTGGTGTCCCTGTCCCATCTGTAAGTACTTCTGCCTGGGTTCATCTCTGTGATTGATGGTTTCAGATTTGTAAAGCAGTGCATAAAGTAGGATTGTGTAGCTTTTTTTTTTTGTTTTTCCTCCTCACTTTCAATAATGTGCTCTGGATATTCATAATGCATCTGTTCAAAGGGAATAAAAATAAAAAAAAAATGCTAGAACCTGTTGTTATTAGTTATAAAAATATTTTCTTAAGGAAAACCAAATGAKCAACTGTGACAGTTTTCTCTGCTGTGGACTTTGTGTTTAAGGTTTTCTTTCAGCATTGTCAATGTGAAATGCAGAGTGTGTTATGGTCTGAGAGTGAGACAGGAAACCTCCCACAAAGAGCAAATATTAAGCAAATGTGAATTCTTTGCTTAATAAGTGTCATATGTTTTGCATACTGGAATGTTGTCAGTATGGGRACTTGTTGATGAATCACTGCTACAGACATATATATTTAATCACATGGAAATTGGTCATTTCACAGCACTAATACTTCGTCCCATAGTTTGGAAAAATTATTAGACATTGCAGCTTTTTGAGGAAATTACTGTTGTACTGGGAGAGGGCCAGGAGACTTTCAAACGCAGTTAAATTGGTGAAAGAACAGACAAAGAGCTGCAATGGCTCCARTCTAAACTGGAGTGACCAGAAAATGCTTTTTCACTGAGATAGTGTGTGGTATTTCAAGCTATTAGACAACAGATGTAGGAAAAGTGATTTTGTTTAGCATTTTTCTTGATTACTTTGCTCAGTTAGTCAGAGGGCTGGGTGTGCACTGGTCCCTCTGTGGAGTGAGTGCTTTCACAGGCTGATATGGGTATTTTCTGCCCTGATGCTGATGTGCACACAGGCAGATATTTGGGCATTTAAAGTAGCTTTATATCTATTTATTGTCCCTTTTCAGCCTTTAACATGCCCTCCAGAACACCTCCTGGGCACCAGATTCAGTTTGTATTTACAGTATTTTCTGGATAGCAGATACATCCCTGGACCGTGTGTTTCTGTGCAGCAACTTTTTGTCTCCATTCCTCTCTGGACAATAAAAAATGTAACTATCTCAGACTGCTAGGGACAAAAATCATGAGACCAACCTGAGCAACTTGAGCAGAGAAATAATCTTCATTGTTTCCAGCTCACACCTTGGTGTCTTTGGTTTTGCTCRAGGTGTATTTGTTTTTCCTGCTCCCAGTTTAGTCCAGGCCGTTTTGTGTGTTGCTTGGGATTGAAAGTCTGGCTGAGCTGCAGCCCCATTCCTCGCTTTGGGAGTGCTGTGACACCTTCCAAAACGGGAATCTGGCTGCTGGGGGTATTTCTAGGACCCAAGAAATAAACTTCCCACATCCCATTTGTTTGGATTTCCCTCGGGGTTTGCTGTAAATGAAGTGCAGATCCAGTTTTCCTGGGTAAACCRTTCACCTCAGGGAGGGATAAAACCCCTTTGGCCCAACACAATCTCTGCAGTATTTCTGTTTAGATATATGTGCTGCCAGAAATGTAAAATACACAAAGCTCAAATGAACAGTAATAAATAGGATCCATAAAATAAATAAGACCTGTCTGGGGTGTAATTTGCGCAGTTGAGCAGTTGAATTTTACAGTGCAATTGTGCTCTCCAGTTTCTTAAAGAGGATCCTGAAACTTTTAGCAGCCACAGTGAATTTGTTCTTCACATGCCAGAAAGAGCTGTGCTTACTCAGACTAAGTCATACATAATTGAAAATAAATGCATTTTGAGCTGCTYCTGATRTATGGATCTTCWAGGAGAAAGCATTGGAGTCAGTTTRAAAATGATACAAGGAGTTGCTACCCAAGACTCAGGAGAACAAAMATTTATTCTAAACATGCAAGGTGTGRGACTGAGGGTGGGATTGGTGTTRTGGCAGGGAGAGCTGAGTTCCAGGGTGTGGGGCAGGATGGTCAGCCCAGGCCTCCTGTGCCAGGACAAGGGCGACATCAAACAGAGAGAAATTTGCTTGTGTAGCTCAGACAGAACCATTGATTTTAGAGCCTTTTGCAATAGTTTTGAGTTGATCTGTAATTCAAAAGTGAAATCAAGATGGTCCAATCACTTTGTCCATAGCTGTTTAAAGCCTACAAGAAAACATTCTTTTAAAAATGTCATAAAAGTCATGTCACACACATGGAAATGCCATAACAAATGTAGCTTTAGCTCATTAAAGTTAGGTTTGKATGTGCTATACACTGATTTTGTTTACTGCTTATTACTTTGTTTAGTTCAATCACATAATTGTCTATTTAAGCCTTTACTCTACGAAGTTTTTTAGTCCAGGGCAGTGATAATGTTACAGCACTACTGGAGGATCATGTACGATGTTACCTAAAAAGAACCCAAAATCTGCTGGGGTGGAGCTGGGACCTCCCCAGTTAGGTTGGTTCCTGCACTTGCTGTCTCCACCCAAACACTGCCCACACACAAACTGACCCCTGGGCACCCCAGGGATTCCACAAACCCTCAGGAATGGGCAATGTTGGGCACAGCAGGAATTTCTGACATACTTCCCATAAACAGCTCAGATTCCTAATCATCTTTTCTTGCTCAAATTTATATTAACTACCTATAAAAATAAGCTGTCCCCTCCACTGTTTTTCAACATTATTAATTTTTTTTAAAATTTACTTGACTCAGAGTTGCCTCTAAACAGAAATAGTTACCCAACATTTTGAAAATGCTGCTGGTGGTATTTCCTTACAGCACAAGRTATTTTTACCTTCTGGAAATAGGCCATAATGGGCAAAGAAATCTAGAGACTATGTTAGAACTCATAAATGAAAATATGAGAATTCACTATAGTTCGTAGAAATGAAGAAATGGCAGAAAAACCTCCAAACAAAGCCCAAACCACAACCAGGAGTGTGGAAGGATACRTGTGATAATTTCTGAAGTTGTCAAAAATGTTATTGGTGAACGTTTCTAGTTTCTACAGAGCAGCTKTATTTCTGATGTAGTTTATAAATATTAATTAATGTGGTAACAAGCTTTCCGTTGTCCTCCCACTCACATTTTATATATGGCAGTTGCTCAACACTGAAAATTTCTCAGCTTTCACTGCTGCATTTTGTTTGACCTTGGACAAGTGAGCTGGTTGATCACAGTTACAGGGTCAAAAAGTCAACGCAGTAGTTTTTTTCCATTGTAAGCAATGGATTTACAGGAGGAGTGGATGGATATTTTTTAATGCTGAGCTGCAGTACACATTTAATTTTGATGAATGAGCCCCAGACAGGGTTTGAACCTATGAACTCTCATTATGAATCTGTCTAGGGCACAGTGGGTTCATTAGTCACTCCAATGGAAATGTATCAACAAATTTACTGAGGTTTCTATCTTAATATCCTGCCTGATATGTTTTTATTTGAAAGAAGCTTGAGTTTAAAGTACCATCTTAAAAATTGTTTATAGGTTATGCAAAAATTTCAAAGTCTGAAAACCAGTTTGAATCATTGGTTTCTTTAGTATCTCTTCCCTGTGCCATTCTTTAGTTTGTTTTCCTTCCATGGCAATTCAGGTGTTGCACAGCTTTGTGACTTTAAGCAAAATAAATTCAGGCTTTCAACATGCACTTCTTCAGACTTCCAGCAATTAGCTGGCTTCAAACTGGCTTCTCTGAAGTCTGAACTTTGTAATTGACTGATTGTCTGAAAAGACTCTTTATTTAAAAGAAAGTGAAGTATAAATGAGTCAAGGTAGCACATAAATTTAAGGTAAAAAGGTTTGTTTTCTTTTGGATAGATGTCCATGAATAAAGGAGAAATTCTGAGAATTATAATTTCACTATATAAATGTTCTTCAACAATTTGACCTAAGTCAAATGATGAGTTAAGCAGCAATTGTGTTTTCAAAGTCATAAATAAAGTTAGCAGACAGCAGGTTGCAGTTTGGAAAATGGAGGTACTCTCTGTGTGTGTATTTCATGTGGTGAGGAGTCGTTGATGTGAATCATCAAATMCAAACTAAATAACACAATTCAGTGTTGGAATACACTCAGGAAGGACAAAGAATTAAATAAAGGGAACCAGTGTGATACACCTGATGGAAGCTATATGTCTGGTGACATTGCTCAAGCACAGCTGTTTGAAAAGGGGATTTCTTCTTAGGTATTTATACAATTTCCCCAACTAATGATGGGAAGAAGGGAGAAGAGCAGGAATACTGCAGGAGATAAATCTCAGATACTTCCTGAACGCTCGTCAGATCATCCCCATGTTGTGAAACAAAGAATATCCAGGCTCTTTCTTAAACTTAAAAATTAAATTTTAAATACTGTTTCTGGRAAATGACAGTGGGAAAGCTCTCAGTTGAAGATGTTGACTTTGCTGTAGGGTTTCTGAGTGTCTGATTCACTGCACGTGGTTGGGAAGATTCATTGATACAGGCATATTCAAAACATGGTCCTCCATATCACAGACCTTAAAATCCTTCTTAGGAACTGCAGTACTCCCACATAAAGGACAAAGGCAAAACACTTGTGCTTTAGTGTTGTTATTTTGTAGTACAGAAATTCCGCTTTCCTAGCCAAGATACCAAAATAAAGAAAAAAAAAACCTATAAAACCATCCATATAAAAATGTAGAATAAAATGTACCTGAGTGAGAYGAGAGCTGTTGTCTTTGCCAAATAACCCATGCTTGTTTTGCACCTCGAGGGCYCTGGGCACCAACCCCCTGCACTGCGACTGCCACCTGCGCTGGCTCTCCGAGTGGGTCAAGGCGGGCTACAAGGAGCCGGGGATCGCCCGCTGCCGCGGCCCCGAGGCCATGGTGGACAGGCTGCTGCTCACCACCCCCACACACCACTTCCAGTGCAAAGGTACGAGCCAGCGGGACCCTCTGCTCCTCCTGTCCATGGGATTTCATTCCACACCCTTTGTTCAGTGCATTCCCCATGGAGTTGGGGTTGGGTTTCGTTTCCTGAACTGTCGCGTTCCTTCCATTTTTGCTTCCTGCATTTTCTGGTGATCTTCCCCAAAGTGCAGCTCACTGCTCCTCTGGCAGGAAAACCAGGGAGCCTCGGAGAAGTGGGTGTTCCTGATGCTCACACCAGCCTGTGTCATGGCTCATTAGCATAGAGGGGGTTGTTAGGACTYATTGGAACTAATAATTAGTTATGGCCTGTGACCTACCCCCAAAAAACTGGGAAAATGAGAGTTACTATAAAAACATAGAGTGCTGTAGTTAYTATGTACATTTWCTTGAAAACTGAGAAACAGAATTMTTCTAGAAAGCAGATATTTACCAAAGTACATTTTCACCTGCAGACTGTTCTCATCCCATCTGATTGAGAAACTGCAGGTTATGGAAAACRTGTCATGTCTGAATTCAGTGTGCAGGTTGAGGTGCAGCTCTGAACAATTTGGGGTACTCAGTGACAGGAGTGTACTGCATTAGAGAGCAGTCAGACATGAACAGGATCATAGGTTTTTGTGGATAAAGTAGCTCATTAGTGAGTGGAGATTAAGACATATCTGTATGTTCTCATAAAAAAAAAAAGTTTAGGAGGTTTGCTTAGCTCACCAGCAAGTACATGGAGATGGAGCTGTATTTATAGTGGAAAAGATGGATCAGTAGCCTCTCTCAGAAATGGAAATGAGGGCATAAAGCCTGGTTTTATGTCTCTCAGAGTGCCATGCCCATTTACAGTACAGCCTTGGCAGGGTGATTTTATAGGTGCTGGAATTAAACTGCTGAACAAACAAATGATGGTGTTGAGGTGAGTTTAAAACACAGGTTCCCAAGGCTGAGCTGAATTTTATGTCCTTTCAAATATATCTTTAATAACTGTAACCTTATGATTTAATTACTTTGAAATGTCACTCTCAAAACTGACTGTAATTATCAAACTACAGACTTCACAGTGGTCTCTCAAATGTGAAGTACAAATATATTAAGTACTAAAAATACCAAATAATTAATTTGTTCCCATTAAGTGAACCAAAGAAAATAATTGGTTTTGTGTATTAAACAGGATCTGGAAATTAAACCAGAAAGAGAAGCTAGATGTCTTCTTCTGAACCTGTTATAAATCAATAGTTATGCTCATTTTCTCTATAAACTAAACAAGCAACTCTTAGGCAAGAGATAAGTAAATCTGTGATCCAGGATATTGGATGTAGCTGTATGCTTCTTGTGTAAATATTAGATTGGTCCACTAGAAAGCTGGTGTGCTTTCCTATATCTCCAAAGTCTCCATGGCTTGCTTTATCTGGACAGAAAAGGAGAAAAAATGTGYTGGTTTGGAGTTGGTCTTTGCACAAGCAGAAACTGTTGATGGTCTGCACAAGTGGCAGTAAAGTTCAAGAAGATCCAGACCCTAGAAAAATTCACCTTTTCTCATGAAAATACATACATTTTGAAAAGCAGTGCATGATTTGGCAGTGTCAGTTCACCGTTTTCCTATTTCAGGGAGAGCCCTGGGTCCCCATGAGTTGGCCCTTGCTGGGCTGGGCAGTTCAAGGTGCTGCAGGCAGGTCATGCTCAGATGTCCTCTGTGACCTCCAGGAACTTTTACATTAGATTAAAAAAAAAAAAAAAGTAGTTTAACTTCTTCTTGTTAAAGGTATGTTTTCAGCCTGTGAGTGAGCAGGAGGTTATGGTCTCAGCAGAGCCAAGAAAATAAAAGTGTGTTATGTGCAAGTCATGCAAACTCAGCTCTGCTTTTTATTAACTTGCCCTCCCAGCTATGCAGCAGAGGAAAGGAATGTGCTGGGCTGAGGGCATTTCGCTGTATGGATTTATAAATCAAACCCACAAGGGCAAAGTAATGAACTATTTAAGTGCAAGGAACTAACACTGTTCTTATTARCTCCTACATTGATTGGCTTTGATCTACGCCATAGAAATAAATGGAAAATGTACATGTATTATGAAATAAATAAATACTAGAACAAATTCTGCCTTGCTGACCTCTAAATCTAAAAGAGCAGCATTGCTGCCTGTCTCATGAGGTCTCAGAGGAGCCACCTTTGTTTAATCTCTGGATTTTTTACCATGAGGGAAAATGTAGCTCAGGTATGTCGCATTCCTGCCAGTGCCAGGARTTCAGGTGGGATTTCCTCTTGCTGTCCTCTCTCCAAGGTACAAACATGTATGGCAAGTAGTCAGACATAAACACAAAGATGGAATAATATTTTTTTTTTATTATTTTATTTATTTATTCCAAAGACGGAATATTTATTTAATTTTTGGATGTTTTTTCCCTCATTGCTGCACGTGGCACTCCCAGCCAGGCCCTGGTGCCACCACCATCACAGAGGGACAGGGACACAGCCCAGGTGCTGTCACCTGAGGCCCTCAGTCCCCATTTCTGCCATGTTCATACCCCTGTTGGTGCTCTGCAGGTGTTCAAAGCAAACAGTGAAGGTTTATAACCCATGCAGGACGATTCAGAGCAAATCCTGACTGGAAGGGAGTTTTTCATCCCGAGTTCTGGTCACTCTGCAGCTCCACCTTCCCTCGAATATCAAATATAAGCTGCTTTTCTTCACTTYCAGGATGTTTCACAATTTACTCCTTCTTACCATTTATCATGCAGTAACATGAAGCTCTGTACCCACTTTTGATTAGAACAGGACCGGTTTTTAATTACGTTAAAGCATATTTCTTAAAAATGAAATAAAATTATTTTAAGGCCTTTATGGCTGATATAATTTAAGCCACTTTAAAGTGTTAGGTTTTATTTTTACATGTAAAAGCCAATGAGTTAATGCTCACTAATATTTAAAATGTAGCCATTTAAAAAATCACCCTGTTTTAACTGTGAATATAACTGTGAATATAACTGTCTAAATTAGCTTTCTGTAAAATCTCAACCATAAAATATTGAGTGACTTGGGACCCCAAATGTAATCAGTGTTGTTTTAGTCTGTGTCCATTTTCCTGCTCACCTGCAAACATCAGTATTTCTCTGGAAGTTTTCAGCTAAAAATACAAGGTTTATTAGATAATTTAAATATGGCTATGTGTATCTACCTGCATACATTTGCATCTTAGCATATTTGGCTTCATTGCACTTTGCTGGGATAGCTCAATGTTAATCATTCTTCTGGCAGAATGGGAAGAAAATAAGTTCCAAACTCTGTTAAAATTAAGGATGGTGGAGCWCTTTGCACCTAAATATTCCCATAAGCCTCTAACTAAATCTGTCTTGTGCATGGTTWTTATTTATGTTGTTGCATCTGCACTTTCGTTCTTGTTATCAGCCATAGAAATGTCAGGTTGCAGTTCCCTGGGGCTGCTGTTGCAGGATTTCCAGAGCTGAGAAAAGGAAGAATTGCTGAAAGCCATGTATATATATACCCCAGTCCCTGGAGGTTCCCAACATGTTTTTTTCAGAGCATATGTTTGCATCTTCAGGAGAATATAAGCATCATTGAGAYTTGCCTGGCACTTGATTTAAGCTCTTAAAGCCTCTCTGATCCCTGGGAGTCCCACAGTGCCGTGCAGTGCACCTGCAGTGTGAGCGTTGGTGCTGGTGCTCAGGAAAAAGTGTTTGTGTGCACAGGAGGGGAGGATTTTACCCTCCAGCTCTGTG
>NW_026623602.1:733660-746874 GCF_030028575.1 Malurus melanocephalus
GTGGATCTCAGTGTCGTGTCCAAGTGTAACCCCTGCCTCTCCAGCCCCTGCAAGAACAACGGCACGTGCAGCAGTGACCCCGTGGAGCTTTATCAGTGCACCTGCCCTTTTGGTTTCAAGGTATGACCCCAAATGAGCTGCCTGAGAAGCAAGAAGCTGTTCCCCATCCCCATCCACTTAGAGGTTTTTAGTTGTTGTGCTGTGAGAAGTTAATTTTCTGGGGCCCAAAAGTTCCCTTGCTCAGGCAGGTTGTGCGTGACTTTTTAATTGTGCCCTGCTACAAATTTGATCCCATGAGGTTGGAATGGCTTTGCTTTGTGCTTTTTCCTGAGAAGCTTGCTCTGCTTGGCCCAGTTTTGAGCAGGGTGGTTGGACATTACAATCTCCAGAGGTCCCTTCCAACCTTGGGCATTCTCTGATTTTGTGATATAGGTATCCGTACAAAATGGTAAGGTGGTTTAATCCTCATTTTAGGATTTTTTGTGGGGTTTTTTTGGTTTGGTTTGGTTTTTTGAGTTTGGTTTTTTTTTCCACCAACAAGATCACCATTTCACAGCTTCCAGCCAAAGGGGAGGCAGCTCAGAGGAGAATTAAGGACTGGTTTGGTCCACAGTGACAGAATGTTGATACCTGGGAGTTTACACATCCACCTTACACAGACTGCTRGGCAGAATGGTGATCATTGATCAGGCACAACCCCTAAATCAGCTGTCTGTGACTTCAGAGCACCAATGTCCACAGAGGGAGCTGCAAATGTGAATCCTGTAGGTGCCAGTCACTGTGAGCAGTGCCAGATTCCTGGTAACACATTGGAAAATGGGGRAATTGTCACAGAGTAAAGCAGTTTGTTCAGCAGTGATGGACCACTCCCCTTGTTCACACTGCACTGGGAGAGCTGGAGGATACCAGGGCACTGTCCCAGAGCTGACAGAGCTGGAAATCTAGCTCAGGAGTCAGTAGCTGAAGGCTTAGGTATAAGTWATAAATGAGGCATGTGATCTGCTCACAGCCTGGGGGGTTCAGGTCTTATGGCCAAAGTCAGCTGCATCCTGCAGATTCTGATTTTATTCRCCTCTTTGGGTATTTCTCACAGTCYTGGTCAGTTGAAACAGATGCTCATAAAACAAAGTAATAAGAATTGCACGGGAAAAAAAGAAGGGCAAAACCAGACACTTGTGTGGGAAGTAAGCACAATATCTATGTGTTATGTTTCAGGTAGGATTTAGGTGTTAATTGGTTCTGAAAATATCACCCTTCTCTATTTGCCTGGGATGCATCCCTGAGTAACTGTGATAGACAGGTCCTTGAAACGTTGGAAAAGGGAAGATATAAAGCTTATTTCTTCTATTTCACMCCAGTGCCCCTACACTTAAGAATAATAACAGTACTCCTAAATAATTGAAAAAGCCATTGGAAATTTCCTCTCATGAAAAATCTTTCTACCCACTGGCATGTCAACCAGAAACTTTTCTAGGATTTAAAAGACCATGTTGTCAAAAACCTGTTTACCTGAAACTACTTGATAACAATCTGTTTATCTCCTCAGATTAATAAGAGAATGGTGATTTTAATTTGATTTTTAACATAAATTAGGCAGAATTCTTCAGATGGGTATTTGAAAAGCAAATTATTTCAGAACTAGCAGGAAAATACATAAATCTTTATTTWTATATATATGTATGCATATCTTACCCTGTAAGACACAGGAGCAGGTATCCAGTTTATTCTAAGTAAAAATGTGTTATGTCTTCTTTTTTGGCCCTGAGATTGTTGTTTGCTGGCTGTTCTTTGAGGTTTTTGTAGTATTTCTCCTTCACAAAGAAACTGGTATAGATGCATTCACACTGCTACAGGACTTGTTTATGAAGGGAGGATTTACCAAAAGGAATAATCAAGATTAATCCTTGAGTTTAATAGCACATTGCAGTGTTCATCAAACCTCAGGATGCACCGTTTTCCTCAGAAGGGTTTTGGTAAACGCTTGGTGTGGCTCAGTTTAAACATCTCACAGAGCATGCAGCTTTTCCCCTCTCTCACACACTTTCTCAGGTGACATCAGTGTGGGAATGCAAAACCCAAAACCATTTGTGAGCTTGTAAGCACCGAGCTGTCAGCCAAGCCTGGCAAAGAGCAAACATGGCACTTGGGGCAGGGTTTGAAAATCCTGACTGGGTRACAGTTCAGGGGGGATTGGTGGAAATTTAATCAGAAAAAAAAAAAAAAAAAAAAAAAAAAAAAGTTGTTTTTTTAAAAAAAAAAATTATAAAAAAAAAAAAAAAAAAAAAAAGAAAAAAAGAGCTGTGTGTCTTTACCCACAGGTTTTTGAATAAAAATGAAATATGACAGGTCCAAATGCAAACCATATGAAAGGAGCACTCCATCTACCACGCAGTTCTCCACCAGAGATTCATGCTAATTCAATAACAATACCTTGCTTCCTTCTCACCAGCCAGCACCAAACAGCTCCATCCATCTGGAAGCTATTTCCCAGACCTTGATAAATTGCCCTAAATCTGCCCTCTCAGCATTTGTTTTTCCTTGTTTGATGTAGATTTTTAAAAAATCCTCTGTGGAAGAGTGCATCAATAAAGTGGAAAGCCCACCCTTTTTCCAAATTTAAGCTGACGGCTTCATAATGTTCCGTGGGAAGGGACAGATATTACAAGCAGCTTTCTGGGATTCCTGTGCCCATGCCAGCCTTCCAAAAAAAAAAAAAAGGGGCAGCTGGCAGAGGTCACCTAAGTTACCAGTGGTCAAAGTGATGTTTGATGGATCAGGACATTCTACCAGCTAACTGTATTCTCAAAGCCTGTGGCCTGTKTTTTGCTGTTTGCACACTGATGATGGTTCCATCCCTTACTTTTTRTGCTCACAGAGATGTTTTTGCTGTTGAATGTATACCTTGTGAGGCTCTTAGCCATTTCAGAGCTGCCCTTGATGGTTTGGGTTGGCTCAAAAGTGACATAAAGGCGTGGACCACCTGAGCTGCGAGGCCAGAGGGCCCCATGGTGTTTGATGAGGGCAGAAACAGAGATTGCTCGCTCAGGAACGGGCAAGGCTGGGCTGAAAACAATCTTTGCTGCTGCTCTTTCCTCAAAATGGGTGATGAGTGTGCTTGCTGAAGATAAGGCRTGGTGGAAACGGTGCTGCTGTGGCTGTGCTTTGGGGAGAAAGCGCCAAGGACGGGGATATGGCACCTCCAGCATCTGGCAGCTCATGAGCAGGAGCTCCAGGGTGCCACCCGTGCTGGCAGGAGCTGGCTCCCCATGCTATGAAACGTGTTTTCATACTAAACACAGGCAGAGGTGTCACTACCCAGCGGGTTGGGCTTTTTTTTCTCTTCTCTGTAGCATTCTTTGAATGATTATTTAAATAATACCTGTGGTTTAGATTGTAAAGTATGATTGCAAGCAGAGAGCTGGAGCTTTGTCCTGCTGGAAATGCTGCTGGCCACCTGCAGAGCCAGCGTGTGTGAGTGCAGCTGGGGCTGGGGAACAGATAACAGGGACCTACCAGGGCATTTATTCTGCAGGGTGTGTGGCTTTTGTGTATTCCCATTGATATTGCAAAATTGAGTGCATGGGTGTTAGAATTCAAGAGATTAATCAAACTTGCAATCAATAAGCCATTGAAAAAGATTTYACTTGAATAGCTGTAGCAAAAGCAAGGTGAGTGAAACCAACAGTCAGTGTGTTTTGCTATGGCTGTATTCTGAAAATGCCCTTTGGAAGTTTTTTGGTTCATTTTTGTCATTTGTACTTTTTCTTAAAACTGAGGTCACAACAAATAAAGGAGAATAATTTGTTTTCATTCAAATAAAATCATTTGTGGAACTGGGTAAAGAGTTTAAAACACRTTTTTGTTCTGTCTGAAATGGAAGAACATTGCCACCCCAGAACAGGAGATGCATTGGCTGCTTGGGAATCTCCACAGCCTCTCTGATTGCTCAGGTGAAGGAGCCAGAGCTGCTGGAATGCAGCATGTTTGTCACCTCTGATGTTTGTCACCTCTGACTTTTGTCACCTCTGGGTTCTGCTGGCACTGGAAGCTGTCAGAAATGGAAAGTGAAGATGGCACAGCTCATATCCCACACTCCAGGCAGCAGATGYGTGGCTGTGGTTGAGTTGCTGTAAATTGTACCCAAATCTCTTCACCTCCCCGTTGAGTTCACAGTGTCCTGACTTTGCTCGCAGCTCTGCATGTCTTGAGGGTTCAGGCAATTTCACCAATCATCCAGAATGACAGCTACAATTGGAAAAATCCTGGGTAAAGCCCTTGGGCTCTGGGAGACAGCATTCTTTGCAGCCAGGCTCTTGTGGTGGGAGGCATCCCATTGAAGCCAGGATGATATTTAGTGAGGAAGCTGGCTCCAGAGTTCTGTGAGGAATTTGGCTCTTCGTCTCCCTGCCCYCTATGCCTGGTTTTTGTCCCTAAAACAAGGTTGGAAATGGAGATTCTGGGAGCAGGATGTCTCTGGGATAGGGGATTCACACTTACCCTGTGCTGGGCATGGATATAAACGATGTGCCAGGCTGGAGGGGCCAGTGCAGCTGAGCAGGGGCTGTGCTGTGAGCAGGGCTGGCTTCTCTCAGCACTGACCCTGTGCCCCTGTCCCTGCTTGGAGGGGCACAGGAGGGTTGCTGTGTTTGCACTTTGCCTGGCAGAGGTTGTGCAGTTTCACAAATAATCCCTGAGCACCCTGCGCTGAGGGCAGTTCAGGCTCAGCACAGAGCTCAGCCTGGGGATGGTGGTGTTTGCCCACCTGCAGCTCCTGGGGCAGCTCTCAGCTCAGGGACACACAGTGGCTTTATTCCGATGGGATAAGTGTCCCAGTGATGCTGCTGTTGGGTGGGCAGAGGGGATGGAGTCCAGGCAGAGTTTGGCTGCTGCTGGGTGATGTTTATCAGGCTGATGCTGTGTGCACACGGAGCTCTGTGCTTTTCTTCCTTTGGCTCTGTCACTGTGCACACGTGGGTCCCCATGGGCATCCTCCAGCACACRAACAACCCCCAGGCTGGAGCTGCAGAGGGAGAAGGGACTGGAAGGAGCTCTGAGCAGCCTGTCCTCATCCATGTGAGCCAGGACAGCAAATGCTTCACTCAAACCAACCCCCAGGTTGGAACAGCAAAGGGAGATGGAGCTGGAAGGGGCTCTGAGCAGCCTGTCCTCATCCACATGAGCCAGGACAGCAAATGCTCTCTGTGCCTCGCCCTCCCTTCCCTCCCCRTGTCAGGGCTGGGGGCACAGGCACTGGAATGTCAGCTCCATGCCAAGTTCTTGTGTTGAAGGAACCAGTGCTGTCTGTGTGAGGTGGTTCTGCCTTGAACTTTCATTCTAATAAATTCTCCTGGAGYGTGTGTTTATGCGATCTGGGGTGTTTCACTTTTGTTTGATCGTTTAACTGTGCTGAAAATAACTCATTAATGAACATTGGAGAAGCATTTTCCACTCATAGTGGAGTAAAAGAGAAAGCCTTTAGGGATAAGAGGTAATGGGTGGCCACACAAAATGAGTAGATCTGTATTTATATATGGATTTTTAGGGCAAAGACCAGTGTCAGCAGTAGCTAGTTATAATTTCATATAAAGGTCCTAGAGCAGAAAAAACTGCAGAAATCACAATATTTTCTTCCACATGCTTATTCTGTAAAACTTGCCATGCCTCAGTCAGACTCGTGTTTCTTTCCTTTTGCCCTTTCTGTTGTAGCAGGTCTAAAGAAAATTGAGATTTACATGTAGAAGAGCATAAAATGAAAGGCTTAGGGAGGGATTACCGCCCCAGTTGCTGGCTGAAGGTGTCAAGGCAGGAACACACCCACCACAGGCTCTGTAAAAACCCACTCACMGAGGGTGGCAGGCCCTAATGAGGGCTCTTAACAATACAGCCAGCTCTGAGGAAGGATTTCCATTTTTGTTGGGCCAACAAGAAGGCAGATGTTGAGCAGCTTCAGGCATTTGCTGTGTTGGTTCAGTGCTGCATCAGAAGGAGCTGAGCAGTTCAGGGGGATGGGGATTGTCCCCACAGGTGGGCACTGTCACCTTCATTCTGTTGTCACTGGATTTTTCCCTCTCACTTTGGTTTCACTGCTGTTTTCCTGGTCTAGTTCTAAGTGTCTGGAGTGACCAGACTCCCAATCTTTCTTTTCCCAGGGCAAAGGAAAAGTTTTTATTGACATTTAGTCTGAATTTCAGGCTCTTGTTCTTAYGTTTGCCTGGTCCTATTACACTAAAAAAAAAGCTTTTCTTCCTCAGTGGTTTGTCTGTCTTTCAGGTGATTGCTGGTTAATCAAATTCTGTTTAACCAAATCTTAATTTTCTGCATGCCCCATTTCTGCATGATTGAGCCAGTGTAAGCTGAAAATCCTTATTGTTGGATTTCCTTGGGATTTTCTGTCATCTGTTATCCTTGATGCTCTCCTGGCACTGGCTGTACTTGATGATGTGGCTTTTGGGTTTCTTTTGTTGTCCGAGAACATGAGCAGAGATTGTGCTGGGAGGCTGATTGCCTTCTTTTCTCCTTTCCTTTGGAGAGGATGGAATTGATGAAGTTGCTGTGAGCAGTCTAAGATGAAAAGAAGMGTAAACCCACTCCTGTTAATAGGAATGATCCAGTGCCAGACTCGTTTGGGAATTAGATTGGGATTAGACTGGTGTGTAGGGGTAAGAGCACAAACACTGCAGGTGAGGTTGTTCCAAAGCTCTCTGGGGTCTGCTCCTCACACTGCTGACACCCTCTGAATATTGTGCTCCTGTTCATTATTGTAGTGGGCACATTTCTCTTGTTCAGTAACTGAAAACTCCATGTGCATGTTTGTGCAGTCAGTGCTGCTGCCTGGGTTTCTTGCCAGCTCAGCCATTGATAGCACGAGGGCCTGCTGGTGKCTCTGAGCTGGAAAACCTTGGAGGGGAAGCTTTGCAGGTTTTCCACAAAYGAAACAGAAGATACTGGCATTTTTGCTGGACTAATGTGTATTTCAGTGTGACATCTTTTACCAGCAGAGCTGTCACAAGCCAAGTGCCTGCATCCTCAACAGACAGGGATGTGCCAGCACCAGGCTCTTCCAGGGGACTGGGACTCTTCCAGCAGCTTTAGCTCTATTTATTTCAGAAACCCAGGAAGATTTTTGGAGTGATTTTTTAATCACATAATCCCCACCTCATGTTAGGTTTCATGGGGTTCCTGCTCCTGATGTGTGCCTCCTCTCCATGCTGTTCCGTAGCTTAAGCGTTAGGCACAGTTAATTTAAAATACAACAGTTATATTTTATTTTATTTSTTAAATAACACTATTTTCATTATCTATACAAATGTCCAGTCTTTGTAACTTTCTCTGCAGAGTTCATGTTGAAAAAAGAGGCACTGACTTTGGATAGCCTGAAAGGGAAAGTTTTATTGTCACTGCAAAATGTACTTTAAAATTAATAAGCCCTTAGGTCTTTTGAAGGTACTAAAAACAGAGATCTCATTCATGAACACTGGCTGAATTAGAGACTACATAGGAAATATTCAGTGTTGGATTTACATCAAATATATTGGGTTGTATTTTACAAAAAGAGCCAACTCTCACAAAATTAACTATTTTCAGTGTCCCTAATTTTCTTCTTCATCTCCCAAAATGTTCACACAATTTTCTGGATCACTCAGCTGTAACCCTGGAAGCTCTAGAGCACCTGCCCCATCCAGTCTGGCACCTCTGGAATAATTTCAGGCATGTGCAGTGTGAATTGACTCCATRATGGATTGATGACCTATCTCCTGTCATTGATTAAAAGCCCAAAAGACCACTGAAACCCAAAGTGCTTATGGAAGGAGAGGTTTAGAAGGGCAATCAGGATTCACATGGTAATTAATATAATCACAAAATAAACCTCAGTTGTCCACAGAGAATTAAATTCCATACTCACAGAAGAAGAACCAGAGTTTTTTTAAAAAAAAAAAATATGATGAATCCTTGCACTTTGACTTTGACAGACATATTCTTGATTACTAGCTGGAGAGGTAATGGAAGGTGTATTATACCCTGGAGGGTCATATATCTTTCTGATTTAAATAAAATGAGGCTTAAGAGAGCAGAGTTTGCCTAATTTGCTATAAATTGACAATTGTGATTTATTAACAAGGACAAGGAAGTCRCTAAGAAGTGCTGCTGCCATGCCAATTATTGTTTAATCAGATGCCAGATGAAGCTGGACTGGCATAGGAGCTGCCTGTACAGTGCTGGAGATGGTGGGGTGTGAATRTTGTCTGTATTTTTACTTTTGGTAGTAACAGAGAAGTTTTGCAGAGTTAAATCAGCTGAGGGGTGGGAGGAGCAGCACAGGAACAATATCAGTGTTTCTTCACTACTTGCCTTCTGTGCCAYTTAGAAATAGCATTTCTCATGTTTATGAGCAGCAGGCAACTCTGTTGCAGTGTAGACTTCTCACTGTAAGTACAGCTGTACAAACAGCCATGCTGAAATGAAAAAATAAATCAGATTATTCTAGGGAAATTCATATTTGTATCAAAAATTTTCTATTCCAAATAAGAGGTGGATGAAATAGATTAATTTTTTCGTGTTAAATTAGCTGGCTTTTAAATGCCAGTCCTCAGAAGGCTCATTATTGTTACCCCATTGGGGCAGGTGACTGAAGAGAGTTAATTCCTCCTCAGTTTAGTGGGGAATTRTCACCAAGGTGTGGGTGTCTGTAGCAAGGTCTGTTTTCAGGAGGAGCCACAAGATTTTTGTGGACAGTAGATTATCAAAACCGTTCAACTTGCACCTGGCAATCTCAAAGCAGTCAGATCCAAAATCACTGTKCCATTATCCATGCCTTGCCAAATAATTTGTGGATCTGCCTAAGCAGATGGATCTCACACACACTCTGCCAGCTCTTCTCATTGTTTGACCTTGCCAGTGAGCATTAAATCTTTTCCAGATTCCTTTCCATAAAGGCTTAGCCATTATGTCCATGGCCAGAAAGAGCTTAAACGAGGCAAACAGTGTCACCTGGGTYTGCTGAAGATCACAGTTTGCAGTATCTCTAGTTATTTGATAGCATTCCCTTCCCAAAGCTGGATTTTAGTGATTGTTGAGGTGTCCATCAGGTCCCTCATGCTGCAGTGAGCACCAATTCCCTGCTAGCTTCCATAGCTGCTGGAAGACTTGCAGTACATGTAAAACTTCTTTTTGTAGCAAATTATAGCAAATACTGGGTTTCCCTGCCTTGAAAGGCTCTGAAATACACAATCATGAGGGAATTTCTCCTACCAAATTTGTAACTTAGTGTGCTGGCTGTGAGGCTGAATCCACGGTATCATATTTCCTTGGTCAATTATGCAGAATTCTTGTTTCTTCTTCGTATTTGTGGCTGCTGAATGTATTTATTGCAGGGAAAACTGCTGAATGCCTCATTCTTATTTCYCAGCTTAATTTTCTAGTGGAATTTAAGTTTATGGGATAAAACTTTGTTCATGAAACATCTCATTCCCTTCCTGCCCTGGAAAATTTCAATTTCCCCTCCAGTTTTGACTRTTTTTGGCAGAGGGATAAAAGTTTCAAGTGGTGAAAGAAGTCACTGGTAAAAAATGCTATTARGTAAAAATTAGCATCAGTTTATACCTTACTGGATAGCTGCATGGCACAGCTTCAGGAAAGCCTTTGATCAAAGTTCTCACTTTACTAAGCATGAAAAAAAGTAAAACTTAAAGGAAAAAGCTCAATTCAAAAGTTCAAACTGAATTATCTTTCTGTGCTCTCTGTATCTTCTGTTGTTTCTGGATTTTTTTCCCTCTCCTACTCATCCCATCCCATCCCATCCCATCCTTTCACATGAAGCATCAGGAAATCATTGTTGCACACCACATTTCTGCTGTTGGACCTTGCAGGTCTTGAATTTGAGAGCAGGTCCCACTGGCACATCCAGGTGTAGTAACACTCCAGTGTGTGCATCAGCCTAGATCAGAATAATTCACAAAACTGAYAAAATACTTGCCATGCTCTGTGGGAGCAGAGCACAGCCCAACAAAGTGGCTGCCAGTGTCCATTTAGTCTTMATTTCACAAGATTGGGAGGTGGAAATGTTAAAGCTGGCAGATGTTTGGAGGTTGCARTAACATTCCTGGATGCACTCACAGAACACAGTGTGCTTCCCCGTTATATCTTTCTGTGAATTTTCCTTCCAGCCTATCATGAAGTGGAAGATTTACTAAGCCTTCTCCCTTAATGTAATGATTTCTGATTAACTTCTGACCAGGAAACCCATAAGATGAGTGTTTTAATGTTTGTGAGACTGAGAGTTGGATGTGGATGCGTTATTCTCACTATTAGGAATGCAAAGGACAGAGTGTGCAGTGCAGTGTCTTTGTAGAGGGTAATTTTCTCTGTTTTCCCTAAAAGCTTTAGCTGTATTTAGACYTTGATAATTAGGTTGTTTATGAAAATTCCCTGGTTCTTAATTTAAAGTCTCTATCAACTGTATTTGTCTTCATTTAGTATTTTCACTAAACACATGAACACTACCATCTGTTCTCCACATACACCATCTAAATAACATTTATTATGAACACATTGGATGTTGTTAACAAGTCGAATAAACTTTGGTATTTCTGTTGTAGAGCTCATTTTCCAGCATGCTGTGAAACACTGTAGTCATTGAACAGGGCTGTAATTGGCTGGAAAGAGGCCTCCCTGTCCACAAACCATCGGAGTTGGACAGATCCTGTCTGTCTGCAGGTGCCTTGCTCGTGTTTTCCTGCAGTCAGCAGTGATGGTTTTATACACCAGGAGGTTTCCACCTTCTGCCCGGGGTGAGCTCTGTGCTGCCACCCCTTACCTGTGCCCACTGCTGTTAGAAACGGGAGAAGGACCACATTGGGATGGACAGAGATCAAATCTCTGCCATGTGAGGGTGAATGAAACTCTTASTCTACACAGACAACAGTAATTCGTGAAAATTAATTGAAAGAAATCATTGCAGTGGTTGAAACAGGGTCAAAACAAATGAGTGGGTTTTTTACTGTATTATATCCTTGTTCTTCCTGCTGAGGTTCTTATTAATTTTTGCTACTTGTTATTGGGTGTTTTATTGATCATGGTATAATGTTCCCAGTACTRGATCCTTGTAAAAGCTGGAATTTGGCACAGCAGTGCTGAGGAACAGCTTGTAGATACAGTAATGCCCAGTACGGGTAATTTGAACAAAGAGCTGACTCTTTCTGTGTATGGGGAATAGTTCTGTTCTCATTCACTGAAATGTGGAGCTGGAGCAGCCCAGATAACGTCTGGCCCAGCTGAGGTACTTCAGCTTTAAAAAGACAGCTGGACTCTGGATGTATATGTCTTCTAATAAGTTGCAGAAATTTCCTGTTTCAATGCCTAAACCTTTCCACTCCTACAGAAAATGAGAGAAAATACATAAAAGCATTTTGGATCTGATGCCTTCCTATCATACTAGAAAAAAAATTTATTGTATCCTAAAAAAGCTCTGGAAGTAAAATATGGCCCACAGAGGGACCTTCATCCTCTTCCTGTGAATTGCTGAGACAGTCCTATCTTTTTGCCTGTCCTTGAAACAAAGTCTGCACCTCTGTTTCTGCTTCAGAGTTCATTAAAAGGCTCTTTAGTCTTGAAGCAAATAGACAATATTCTCCTTTGTAACAATAGTTATTTCCCAGCAATGTAACTCCAGGAGTATTTCCCAACTCACAGATAAATTAATTTTAGTGATGCTTGACAGCAATTCCATTTTTCCAGTAAGAACAGCCTTACTGTAAATTGAGACTAGAGAATTGCATTATTCATTTGAAAGATGTTTCTAGAATGTCTTTAGGCTCTTCTGGGTGGTGACAGTCTCATACAGAAATAAAAAGGCCTTGCTTTGCTGTAGATTTATTAGTACCACTGTTTTCTGCAGCTCCTCTCCTCTCAGAGTTTTGTTTTTCCAAGTCTCCCTCRTTAGAGAAGTTGTACTTGTTTTGTGGGCTCACACTGTGCTGTTGATAAAGTCAGCTCAGAGAAGAGAATCCTCAGAAGGATTTCAGTGTTGTTTGCCCAATGGTAAACTGAGTCAGAGAGACTCTGATTTTCTTAAAGCCGCATAGCAACTCCGTGTTGCAATTGTCTGGTTCTGTAGCTCATTGTGATGGGTTTCCACGCTGCCTGAGGCCCAAGAATCCAATAATTCAGCCATGCTTAGTACAGAAATGAGAGCAGAATTTGTCATGAGAAATTTCATGTGCYGGTGCAAGAGACTGGAAGGGCCCTTGCTCTCGTTTTAACATTTATCTTTATTAAATTTTTACAAGAACATTYGAATTAATCTGACTAATTATAGTGGAAGTGATGGGGCTGTTTTACATGGTGTTCAACTGTGACAAAACCCTTCAGAAAAACAGACGCTTTGCTGCTTGCTCTGCTTGGCTCTAAGGGTTTAATATTTTAGAGATACAGGGGTGAAGAATTTGTATGAAACAGAATTAACTGATGATAATTGAGTATCTATATAAAATCAATTCTCCAGGGACAGGGGATAAGTGTAAAGCCCAACACCTTGCAGTTTCACTCCCGTAAGGTGGCAAAGCCCCAGACTGAGGGCACAGATGGAGAGGGACGGGCGGCGCTGGAGCAGGGCGGTAGCGATCGCATCCCCACAGCGCTGCCGGCCACATGGTGCCCAAATAAAACCTGCGGGAGCTTCCCTCGGCGCTGTCCCAATTCCTGCCTCAGACATGTGGGGACTGGGGACTGAAATGGAGAAGGACAGGCTGCTTGGCACAGGGAGCAGGGACGGAGCAGAGAGCCCCTGTGCCAGGGCCATGCGCGCTGCCACRCCGGGGGATGAGTGCACACTGAGGGGCAGGCTGGCCATGGCTCTCTGTCAGCCTTTGGACACATTCCTCTTCTGATTCAGCTGGGGAGAAGTCTGTCCCTCTTTCCTTGTGTGTGCAGAAATTTTAAAATGCAGAGCTGCTTCTCCTCACAGTGGGKAATGCTGGAGACAGAGCCTCAAGAAACATGGCTTTGTTAGCAAAGCTCCTCCGTGGTGTTGGATGAAATTATAACATAATATAAAAAGTAATATATATATATTTATATTGCAGCAGGCCAGTAGTATGATCCTCAGTAAGATCAAGTGCTGGGTCATGCCCTTGGGTCACAAGAACCCCTTGCAGCTCCAGGCTGGGGCAGAGGGGCTGCAGAGCTGCTGGGCAGGAAGGGACCAGGACGTGCTGGTC
>NW_026623603.1:0-1918 GCF_030028575.1 Malurus melanocephalus
GGTGGCTGGAGCTGCCCAGCCAGGTCAGGAGAACTCCCTGGACATGGGGAACTCCAACTCCCTGGGTGTCTGGAGGATCCTCTGAGGCACAGAACAGAGGCTGTTCCCAGCTGGCCTTGCCACCATGTCCTGGGGGCCATGGGAGGGACACTGGTGGCACCAGGACCCTTACTGTTGTGCCCCTTGCTCCAGGGAACGCTTCACTGCCCTGGGCTGGGCTCCCATTCTCTCTTCCAGGGTTTTTCTGGCTCTGAGCACCTGTGGGACGGAGCCGGCCCTGCTGCTCCCTGGGATGAGTGGGGCTATGACATCACAAAGGGGGAGGCAGGGCTGTGATGTCACACCGTGTCCTGGCCCCAGCACTGTGACATCACGTGGCGTCCTGGCCCCAGCACTGTGACATCACGGGATGTCCAGGCCCCAGCACTGTGACATCCTCGTGCCATCCCTGCTCAAGCCAGCCCAGTCCCCCACAGCTCCCAGTGCAGTGATGATGGCACGTGCCAGAGCCATGGGTGATGGTGGCTTCCTGCTGGTGACTGCACTGGTCCTGCTGCTGCTGGCCACCGTGACTGTCTGATGGGCCAGTGGCCACTGGACACCACGGGAGTGGCCGGCAGGGACACGGAAGATGCGAAAGCACCGCAGGGTCCAGGCCAGGAGCCCACGGAGGAGCCAAGAAGCCCCCGTGGCTCCCAGGGCCTCCAGGCCTCGGGCCACCGCTGGACAGTGTCCGGAGGCTCCGTGCGGCCCCTGCGGCTGCGGCCCCTGTGCGAGCACAGCTCGGGGGCTGAGGGAGCTGCTGCTGCTGCTGCTCTGGGCTCCKCACGGGCCCTCGGCCCCGCTGTGCCCCGGGCTGGGACAGTGCCAGGACAYGGCCGGAGYGGCTGTGGCAATGCAGCCACCTGCCCTGCTGGGGCTCGGCCACTGCTCTGGGTGCCTCTGGCCCTCCAAGGGGCAGCTCCACTGAGAATGGCCATCCCTGGGAGAGCCTCCAGCCCTCCAAGGATGAGATTCCAATGGAGATCACYCATCCRTCAYGGAYCCTCAGGCTGTCAGAGAGCCACCATTGTGCCAGGAGCTGCCACTGCCTCTGACAGCCTCCAACCCTGCAAGACCCTCCCGGATTCCGACCACTGCCCTCCTTCCAGCACCCTCCCTCCCTCTGAGAACCTCCCTGTCCCTGATACCCCACATCCCTCTGAGCAGCTTCCAGGAGCGTCCATTTCCTCTGAGAGCCCCCAACCATCCCCAGCATTCTCAGCCTGCAAAGATCCTTCCTTCCCTCCAAATTCCCACCTCCCTCCCAGATCGTCACTCCTGAAAGCCTCCATCCCTCCCACAGGCTCAGGGAGCCCTGCTGTGGACACTGAGGAACCCACCGACAGCTCTCCCTGCTGCCTTGGGGCCATGAACATCAACACCACTGGCTCATCCCAGAGCATTGACGGTGCCAGGGAAAGCCGGGAAGCAGAAATGGGAGCCCGGCTGGGGCCAGAGAAGCATTCCCAGGAGCAGCTGGCAGAGCAACAAGTGTCCTGCAGCCCCAGTGTCAACCCCATGGCTCCCAGGATGCTGCGGCTGAGCCAGCTGGGAGCAGCCTGAGCTTGGTAGTACAGACGGTCCCTGAGAGACCCGGGAGGTTCTGCTGAATTCAGGAGGCTGCCCCGAGACGGGCACCAGGCACCAGGCAGGTGTTTGCTATGGCAGGAGAGATGTTCTTGGAGGGTGAGTGTGAATCAATCAGGATTCCCTCAAAGACATCTCTGCGTGTTCCTACTGTTCTCAATTTGACGTGTTGGGATGGGTTCCTTTCCTGCCAGGAATTGGCACAGCGCTGGGTTTGGATCCAGACTGGGAATGCTGTGGGTATCAGGGGGATGCTTTGGCTGTGGCTGAGCAGGGCTTGCCCTCCCCA
>NW_026623603.1:3295-27496 GCF_030028575.1 Malurus melanocephalus
GAACAGCGCACCCCGCGCCTCGCTCCCGCTGCGATTCCGCCTCCCCGCGCAGCTCCASCGCTGCCGTGGCAGATCCTGCTGCAGCCGCCGCTGGCCGTTCTCTCACAGCGTTCCCAGCTGGCTGATGCAGGAGCCGGCTCAGCTCTGCGGGAGCAGGACGGAGCAGAGCAGCTGAATGGCACAGAATTTTCTCCATGTCCTTCTCCGGAGCAGAGTTTGAGCAGCCCTTTCTGGAGCCTTTCCTGTCTCTCTTTGCTCCTGTCCGGGGCTGAAGCCGAGCCTCTGGCAGCACCGGCAGCACGGCAGGTCCCGTCCCCACTACACACCTGCGGCTGTACCGAGCTGGGCAAAAGGCTCTCAGGAAAGGGAAAGGAGCCACTGCAGGCGCGTGGAGATTCCTGTGCCTGATTCAGTCTCAGCCTCCCCTCCCGTTAGTGCGGCAGGAGCTGGGAGCGGGATCTGCTCTGGACTGTTTTAAGGTGACAGAGCCCAGGCTGTGCCTGGCCCTTGCCCGCTCCCAGCACAAAAGACACTGAAGGCTGCATGCAGGAACACAGCCCAGACATCACATAGTGCTGGAAAACCCCAAGTTCTGCAAAACTTTGCTTAATTACTGCCAGACACAGACCAATCCATTTATTCGAGAGCTGCAGCACTGCTGGAGCTACAGACTTCCTGAAGCATTGGCCTCCATGGAAAAGAACCCCAAACAGCCTTTGCCCGGCACTGGCAGTCTCTCCCGGCGGTGGGACGGCAGCAGTCACTGCCTCAGGACAGGAGCAGTCACTCCTCCCTCCTACCGCTGCCTTCCTGGCAGGTTTCCACAGCCAGAAACTGTTCTCAGCATGACACACATCACCTCATTTCACTGTTGCTTCCCCAGCTCAGTAATTCAGCTTATAAAGGAGGAGCTAGAACAGCACATTAATAAATAAATAAGATCTATGAAAAATGTATTTTAACTGTGACAGGGACAATAATTCAAAGAAGTCAGGGCCAAGCCTGATCAATGAATCAGGACCCTGGAGGCAGCAGAGGAGGCTGAGGGCTCCACAGCCCCAGCAGAGAAAATGGTGTGGGAGCAGCCCCCTGGCCCCAKAGGGCCTGGTCTGGGCTGGCCCTGCTGCAGAAGAGCTGCCACAGAGGATTGTTCACAAACTGTTTTACTGCAGCACATATCCCTCCAGCACCTGAAATACCCAACTTGCTCTGCCGGTGAATTCCTTCTCTTTTTCAGTATTTTTCTCCAGGGGATCGCTTTTGGCAGGAGCAGCAGCAGAAGAGAACCCAGGACAGAAGTCACCTGCGATCAGCTTTGCAAAGCTAATTCTCAGAAGATGCAGAGCCACTGCTGCCATTGTCAGGCCTAGGACAGAGCAGGGTGATGCTGGGACAGAGCAAAGTACAYGAGCTGGGTGTCACTGACAGCCCCTGGGAGCAGCAGCTGCTGGGGATGTACACTTCCTGAGCCAAATGTTCCTCAGACCTTCCAGGGGAGCACCCAGCTAACACGGTCCAAGTACAACTGTGAGACCAACAGATCTGCCACTTAACCCAACACAGCAGGGCCTGGACCCACCCACTGTCATTCTGTGTCACTTGTACACCCCTGGTTCACCTGTGCTTAGTCAGCCGGGTGGCAGTCCCACAGGCAGCACTTTAACCGCCATCCAGGCTGCAGTGAGCCAACAGAGATCCTCTGCTGAAAGAAAAGCACTGAATTTTGGGTTGAACTCCTCAGCTCACCTGCATTAAAAGGCACGTAACAGCCCCCAGCAATGTGAAGGGCCAAGGCACTGCCCCTGCCTCCCCCAGTAGCTGCCCAAGGCTCCTTCCTCACCAGGCCAGGTTTCCAGCTCCCTCACACTTCAGTGAGGCAGGTTCTCACTCCTCACTTAAGGTTTTAAATCTTGGTTCCTTCCAGTCTGTAGCTTAAYAGAGCTCACAGATTCAGCACGTGTAGCTTTCCCAACAGCTTCTCTAATTTAGGAAACCATCTCAAGTGCCAGAACACAGAACATCCTTTCCTCCCTCCTGAATACTTCAGCTGGCAGGACAAAGCAGCTGTAAACCCCGGTTCCTTTCCAGTTGATGAGACASAGAGTAACACATGAGAAAAAAAGGAGACCCACCAAGGCGCAGAAATCTTGCTGAAAGGCTGAGCTGCTGGAAACCTCAGTGGCCAAGTGCTGCTCTGAGCCCAGAGCCTGTTTTGTATGGGTGAGCACAAGCACAAAGTGCCTGAGGGTGAAGTCCCACTGCTGCTGCAGTCACAGGACTTGAGGCACCTTGTGATAACAGTGACACTCAGGAGAGCCCAACCTCAACCTTACACCAGAAACCTCCTTTTTGCCAGAAAGCTACGGCTGCCTGACTGTTCCCTCTGCAGCTCTCATGGGCAGCGAAGTGCTCRTGTTCTCTATCAAAGGCCAGGATATCAGGCATTCCATGTTGGACACTTTTCTGCTTTTATTTTAAAAAAATCCAGAATGGATCCAGTAACAGTTTTATTATCAAGGAAATTGTTTTGCCATAAGCAGAGAACAGACATAGGATGGAGCAGAAGGCTCAGACAAGCAAAGTATTTAACTTCCACACTGCCTCTTTTGTAAGAAATAATGTTACAGCTGAGTTTGAAGTAGCCCCTTTCCTTCAGAACAAGGGTGCAGCCTAGCTCAGGGCTAAACAGGCTCCAGCAACACCACCAGCCTTGCCCCTGCTGCTCCCAGGCCTCCACCTGCTCCCAGGTGCTCAGATCCACAAGGAGGGGCCATGCAGGCCTTATTGTCCTCCCCCTTCCAGCACAGCTTCCATCTCCACTCTCCAATTTAGTGACATGGTTTCCAAGCTTGGATCTCGGATTTAGTACACCATTGTGTCAAGTATTAAATGATCAGCCAGGCCCCAGGTGGAACACGCCGGGGCCAAACTCACAACTTTGTCTGGCATGAATTAACTTTCATCAAGTGACAATTTATCTAGCAGACACATCACTAAGTTTATACATTAAAGAATTTTATATATAGAATACTGCAAAAACACAGTAAGTCTGAATTCTGCCCCTTGCTGCTCAGGAAGGTCTCTTCTCTCCCAAGCATCAAGAAAATCGACCTCTTCTTCATTCTCTAGTCAAGGCAAGACAGAGACTCCTTATTGCTTCTCTTCCTTCTGATCTCCTGGACTTCCAGAACCCTCTCGCTCGGAGGCCATCTGTGAAAAATTGGGTGTATTAGCTGTGGTAACAAACTGCTCCTCCGGGACATTTTTCCCCGGCTGGCTGCTCAGCTCAGCTCCAGCCTGGAGAACCTTCCTTCAGTGCAACGAGCAATGCCCACTGGAGAAGGGAAATCTTCATCTCTGCCTGAGCTCTCAGAGGGAGGAAACAATCTTCCCATTATTCCCTTCCCCAGGGGATGGATGTAAGAGCTTACACTGCAGCACTGAAGCGCTGGTTTGACACCAGGAAAGCAGCTTTCCCCAGTAAGGACAGCTTAGCACCACCAAGGTCACCTGGGCACTGTGCCACTGCCTTCCTGGGCAAGCTCCCTGCACAGGTCAGCACACACTGGCTGGGCTCCAGTGGCTGGGAGGGCCTTTCACTGGGAATGAAGTGAATCCCAATGGCTGCCTACTGTGGCTTCAGGCACTGCACAGGAAGGACATTTTACCATGACCCTTAAATGAGCTTAGGAGTTACTTTACTCCTTCAGGCACTCAGTGCGCTGAGGGGAAAGCCCTCTCTCTGCTGTTCTTCTGGATGCTGCTTAGTAGGAGACTCCTCTTTTCCCTGGAATACCAGCCAGTAACAGAACACCCAGCCCAGATGCATGGCCAGGATTTCAGGCCTCCAGCTCTCCCTGCCCTTCCACAACTGCCCCTTCAGCCAGTGTCACTCACAGGGAGCTGCACACAGGCTCAGCACCACCTCCCAGCCCAGCTCTTACCCAAKAGTTTGGTGACCCAATTCCCTCTCAGCTCTTACCTAGAGTTCAGTCTTCTGATTCTCTCCCAGCCCAGGTTTTCCTGGAGTTCAGTGTCCTGATTCACCCCCAGCCCTGGAGTTGGGTGTCCCTCCCCGCTCCCCATCCCAGGGCTCTGAAGGTGAACCAACCACAGACCTACCTTCTTGTATGCCATTTCAAAGAGTTTCAGGGAAGCCTGCTGCAGGCTGGTTGCTGCCTGCCTGATGTTCTCTCCTGTTTCGCTATCTTTACGAGCCAGAAGTTCTCTCATTTTAGCAATTTCTTCCTTTAATTTGTTGCACTGCAAGTAAGACACAAAATCCCAAGGTGAAATGCTGCACTTGTTTCACAGAGGATATCCACCCTGTCATTCCACCACCTACTGGCCACAGCAAAACCACCTTTTTGTGCCAGAAGCCATGAAGTTAAGCTTCAAACTGAGTCTGCAGGACCTAGGCCTGTGCCCAGTTCCTAGTGGGCACCTGTCCACTTCRCTAACAGTGTCCCAGTTGGCATTAATGGGGCCCTGTTTGCTGTCTGGGCAGAGGCGCCAAGGACAGAGCCCTGCAGGGCCTGACAGCTGGCCAAAGCCAAACTCTGTGCCTGGCACAGTTCACCTGTGAGTCAGCCGTGCCAGGGGCAGGGCAAGGGAACAAAGCTGGTTTTCAGGGATATTTCAGGCCCTGTCAGAGAGCCAGTGAGCAGGGCTGCTCCTGCCATGGTTAATCCCCCRTGCTGCCCATGGGAGCAGGAGCTCGGAGCAAAACAAACAGAGCAGGCTCATCCCAGCCCTGAGCCACCTGTCAGTCCCCCCACACAGGCTGGCACTTCCTCCTTGCCTGGCAGGCTGCTGCAGAGGGCCAGCAGGGCTCCTGAGGATGGCTGTGCCAGCAGGGCTCAGGGGACACAGGCACAGCTCTGTGTCACACCGCGGGAAGGGGACAGCCAGTGAGGGCCACCAGCGGCACCCGGCCAGCACGGGCTGCTGCCAGCACTGCCACCCCCCTCCCCCACAGAAGTGACAGGGACAGGCCCTGCAGACACAGGGATGTAGGCTCTGTGCTCCCAGGAGAGAAAACTCCAGTGATCATCATTCCAAACAAAGAGCCAGTCAATATCATGGAATCACAGAACAGCTTGGTGGGAAGGGATCTTAAAAACCATCTCGTTCCACCCCCTGCCATGGCCAGCCAAGGTGTTCCAAGCCCTGTCCCATCTGGCCTTGGACACTTCCAGGGATCCAGGAGCAGCCACAGCTTCTCTGGGCACCCTGTGCCAGGGCCTACCCAGCAGAACAGGGAGGAATTTCTTCCCAATATCCCATCTAACTCTGCCCTCTGGGAACTCTGGCAGTTCAAAACCACTGTCCCTTGTCCTGTCACCATCTGCTGGCTGAGAAACAGCGCTTCAGCTGACGAGGACTGCTACCAACCAGCTATAACTGCTCCCTCAGACACCTCCTAGCCCAAAGAAGCCCTTTTGTTCGGCTTCCCTGAGCCATTAACTTAGTAATTGGGCACACTTTTCTAAACTTGGCCACTGAAATTCACAATACACCACATCAGAGTGGTGTGAAAAGTACTCTTGGATACTAAATATCCATGTCATTTCAAAGAGAGAAAAATTTGAGTTAAGTGGACAGTGGTTTTTATTGCCCCCAAGTTCCTGGGTGCTGTGCATACCCTGCCAGGAGAGCAGAGCAGCTTTGCCTGTGTCCCTGGGCTAACACAGGGCAGGCACTGTCCATAATGCCCAGCTTTGGAGCAAACCCCTCCTCTCAGGAGCCAGCCTCAGCACAGCCCTTATCAAAGCACTGCAAGGCCAAGCCAAGGACACAGCCCTTGCAGAAATCTTGCAGCAGCAGCTTCCCAGGCACTCAGATCCTCAGTGACACCGATCTTGCATTCTGAGATAGAGAAGCAGGCTCTGGATGATGACAAATAACCCAAGGATGTCTGCACATCCTCTCCTCAGCCTCAATCACCCCTCCCAGCGAGTGCCAAACCCAGAGGTGCAGGGCTGTGCCATCCCCACCCAGCCTGGAAACATGGGCCGAGCCAGCTGGGAGTTAGGTGGGGATCTGAGCAAAGATTTTGTGAGAGATTTTATGTGCTGTAGCACCACGGGATCAGGAACCCACCTCATCTGCTGGCAGCTGATCCTTGAACTCTTCCATCTTGGATTCCGTGTCATGGATGATTCCCTCGGCCATGTTCACAGCTTCCACACGTTCCTGGAGGAGAGAGTTTGTCAGGGCTACTGCACACACCACTGGGGACACGTGGGGAYGTTTCATGCCCCAAACTGCCAAGCTCCACTCCAGTTCCCACCCAGGCTCCTTTTTAATGGTAACAGGGCAAGAAGAAATACAAGCAAACCATTTGCAGCTGYAGCGTGGCCCCACATGGCGCAAGGAGGGGCTGTGCCAGTCAGCCGTCACACTTTCACACCCACGTTCACTCCCCTGAACTCCAAGTGACTGATGCAGCACCACTGCTGGCACATGGAAAAAGGCAGAGACTSCAGGGACAGCACAGCACACTGTGCTCCTTGGGAAAGCAACAGAGCTTTGGRAGAATATTCCTGAGCTTCTTCAGCAACAGGGGCACACGAGACAACTYAAATGCTGGGTGGTTTTACTCATGTTCCCTTATTACAAAAACTCCCTTTTATGCATTCCTGATACTTTCATGACAGTAAAACCGGGATCAAAAAAGTGTAATGAGGCAATTTTGGAAACTACAATTACACAAGTCAAGTAAAGAGAAGTGCTAGTTAAAATAACCTAATCCTCTTTCTCTGAGAGCTCACTGGACAGGGTGAGTCCCACTTCAGGACTACAAAATAGAGAGGAACTCATCCAGCAATTTAAGATACAAAGTAAGGCAGCAGGACAGTTTCCAGCCTCTTTAAATGCCAGGCCTCTCCTACGCTTCATGGCAATGAGGTTATTGAAACAGTGGGACTTTCAGCCCAAGAACTTTGAAGCTTCTCCAGCTAACCTACAAATGCCCATCAGCCAGTGCTTTGTGGCTTTAGAGGTTCTCAGGCAAGGCAGTGCTGCTTCCTGGGAATTTATTCCAAGCCTCTCTCACTGCTGGGGGTGAGATTTACAGCCCTGCCTGGACACCTTCGACAGGCTCCTCCTGGAAGGACACAGAGTGGATCAATTCCATGAGCCAGTTTCAACAATCACTAAACACATGCTGGTKCCATATCTCAAAGTTGGCCTGGGCTGTGTCTGCCAAAAAATCAATGCTCTATATTTAGTTGCATCATTCATTAGTACTACCCTCATTAAACCAATTAGTTCCAACCATTAATCCYGTGTGTACCACAGGTTCAGTCACTCCACCATGACAGTGCGGGTCTTCCCTTSACAAAGCCAGTGAGGATTTCCCTCACCTGCACTGAGGGCCAGCACTGCTCACATGGATCCAGCATTTCAGAAGCCACAGTGAGACATGGCCCACTATGGAAAGCAACTTCCTACTTATGAAGGAARAGTGGCTTTGTTTGGCAGGGTCTACAAATTAAGCTTCAGAATAAACTGAGGAAGGAGTTTAACTCCCCCACACTGCTCCATTTAACCAGAGCATGGCTGTGAGCACCCAGGCTGGTTCCAAATGCACAGCCAAGGGGACCAGTGGAGAGCAGTGATGATAAAAAGCCTCACCAGGCTGCAAAGTCGTTTGCCATGAGCAACAGGCAAGTGGGTTTGCTCACAGCTGCCACCACGTCCCAGGAATTCCTCAGGGCACAAGTCAAGTGCAGTCACACAGGGCAAGGTACCCAAACCAACCCTGAGATCCAGATGCCTCTGCAATACCTTCCTGCAACCCTGGAGTGTCAACTGAATGTAAGGAAGGGAGCAGGTATTTGGTAAGAGCTCACAGAGCAAAGCCCCCAGCCCCCCAAGGCTGAGCACAGCYAACAGCACAGAATGGTGAAAGCAGCAGGTCCCCTGCTCCCTGGGATGTCCCATAACCACCCCGTTACCTTTCTCCGCCTGTCCTCCTCCGCATATTTCTCAGCATTCTTCACCATGTTCTCAATTTCATCTTTGCTAAGGCCGCCAGAGGACTGGATAACAACTGCAGCAGAGGAGAACATGAATCAAGGAGATGCTCTCACCTCTGAGGAGAGGATTATTCCCCAACCTAACAGCAGCAGCCTCAGAGACTGCACCCAGGGAGGCCCCGTGGGCAGGACAAGGACAGGCAGCTTCCAAAGAGGCACTGATGTTGCTGGCAAGATAAAAGCCTCATCTCCTGCATCTACAACTCCCCAGCTCTTCCACACAGTTCCTGCCTGCTGGTCTGCAAGTCACTGGCTGGTCTTCAGTTAATCCTCCTGGAAAGCGAGGTGCACCAAAGTGCCCAAACCAAAGGAGTATTCCAGGTTAAAACCACAGAATTAAAAAAGCATCCCCAAACAAAAMGCCCTTCCCAAAACCCAACCAAACAAAAAAACCYACCAGCAAAAACCATACCAACAAAAAAATCCAAAGAGAAGGAACGGTTTCACCAAAGATTCCTTTCCCTGTTGGAAAGCAGCCCAGACTGGTGACAGGATAAGACATTCCCCACCCAGCTCCTCATATTGCCCTTAAGAAGGAAATGTAGCATGATTCCAGGGGCAGGTTCTTACATGTCGCCTCCTTGGTCTTTTTCCCTCTGTTAGTGTCAAAAAGCATACCTACACTTGGGCTTTAGTGCAGAATTGTCTAATTTCATTGCAAGAGGACCAGCTCCTAGGGTGTCACAATGCCCAAAGTGCATACTACAATCACATTAAAAGGAATTTTTTTGTGGAAAATTTGTCAATGGTACAAAACCCTGAAAAAAGACACACASAGGTGTCCTTTGGATACAGATGGGGAATGAGCTATTCAGCTTTGTAATTAGCACCACATCTACATACAGGGAGGCAGCTAAATAAAATTCTGGTTGTTACCAGGARCCTTTTAATCAGCAGTAGAAGGTTGCCACACATGAAAAATCTCCAAGGAAATCAAGTAACAAGGAGTGTGGTTTTGGTACCAAATTGCTGCCAAAAGACCAAGCATTGTGATTTACACACACCTTTGAGATGTGCATAGTTGATACTTTTGTTAACTGGAGCATTTCACTGCTCAAGGGYTCTCTCCAAGAAACAACCGAAAGGYAGTATAAACACTTCCCAGTTAGAAAGAAGAGATCTATTTTGTATCAGGGAAATCTGTAAACACTTCAAATTAATCTCCTGAACCCATGACAGAGCTTTAGAAACCATCAATTGTGTCATTAATTACCCCAGCACACAGGGCACAACATTTTACTGCATCACAGAGCAGAATACACTGACAGCTTGAACTCCCTGAGCCTCCCGCCAGCAGGAGACACTTCCAGCCTAAGTGGATGAAAACGAACAAGGTGGTTACAGGGAAAACCTGCTGCTTCAGGAGATGGGAATCTCCAGACCTTTTTAATAGAGTAATTACAAACAAACAGGGCCTTGGSACAGGTCTGTTCAGCTGAACACAACACACTTTGGAGTCAGAGATACTCCTGATTGGATTTCTCTTCCTAAAAGCTGGCACTTCCTGCAGCCAGGCTCACAGACAGCGATCTCTGGGTATTCCCAAAGGAATAGCATATCCAGCAGCACAGCTCAAGGAMAACTCCTACAGGGTGCTGAATTCCYAAACCCCAATTTYTGTCCCTTCAGGGTACCACAGGGCAGGTGTRACTGCCCCACACACCCTGGTGACACAGGACACTCCCGTGATGCAGCAGGAGCATGGCCCACCAACACCAGGAAGCCCTCATGAGCCAMCCTGTGTGCCCAACACCTGGGCACTAGGGCACAGCTGATCCATGCAGCAAACCCAGGAAACAGCAGCACTCTGCTCCAATGTTGCTGCAGTTATTCCAGGAAATGGCAAGACCCAGGCAGGACTGTCACACAGGCAGAACAAACTGGAATATGACGAAACTCAGCCAGTGAGGAGTGCCTTGACATTGGCACAGGCAGGTGCTTCACCTCTGCCTAACACACACTGAGAGCCCACTGGCAGCAGTCTCTCTCAGGAGATCACCGGGGAGGGCAGAGACTGTGTGGCCACAGGACCTTCACTGCCTTAAAACAAACACACACCTCAGCTCTCACTCCTCCCTTTGCCCACCTCCTTTTGCCCTTCTCTTCAGGGGAGACACTCAGGCTCAGATGACTTCAGCTGCATCTGTGCTGCAGTGGCAACACACTGAGGAGTAAGGGTGACCCCAGCATCGAGGCACACACTCCATCCCCAGCCTGGACTGCAGGATGCCATTAGGGCAGCACTCCATTCCCKCTGGAGTCACTCAGGGCTCTCCTCAGTGCTCCCTCCCTGTCCCTGGCAGGCCCCAGAGCACTCACTCTGCTGCTCCCGCCCGGTGCCCTTGTCCTTGGCTGACACGTGCACGATGCCGTTGGCGTCRATGTCAAAGGTGACCTCGATCTGGGGCACTCCCCGCGGCGCCGGAGGGATCCCGACCTGAGGGATGAAAAGGGTTGGCTGTGAGCTCCCCAGGGACAGAACTCAGGGGACCAGGGCTGGACACATCACCCTGGGGACCTGACAGTGCATGAACCACTAACCAACCCTCAGAGCAGAGTGTTCTCCATCAGTACCTGTGGGCACCATGCTGTACACCGGAATCTTGACAGATTTAACAGGTTTCTGCCCTGGACAAGTGTACAGAAACCACAAGGAGAACCCCCAAGTTGCGTTCCAAGGTGATACAGGCTCTGCTTTATTGCTACACAAGCTCTTTTTCCATAGCCATGGCAGGATGCTCCATTTCCTCAGTTCTGCACAGACTTCACTGGCCATCTCTGAGGGACCATTTCAGGACAGCAAGAGGCAGCACAGCTTACTTCAAAAGTATGAAAGAAAGGCAAAGCCCTTCCTTTCTGCAGGTTCAGACAAACTTGAACAGTTCAACAGAGCCAAACTTCACCAGCGCTGACCAAAGCCATTCTGCACAGGGGGCTGGCTGGGCAGCCACCCTCTGCTCACAGCAATCCTGCAGCACATCTGTTCCYCAGGGAGCAGGGCATGGGGCTCAGTTTACAAAGTCTCCACACAATTCTTCTTCAGAATGATGTGTTGACAGTTTAACATCATGGCACASCCCCTGCAATCCCAACCAGGCCACARATATCCTGGGATACCTGGGCCCACACTGACTGCACTCACAGGGGCCACTAGGCTGGAATGGGTTCCCCTGGGGGCTGCAGGTATCATGCAGCCTGCTCCAAGACCCATTTTGCAGCACCAGAGCAAAGGCCAGTATTCAGGTTATCTGCTGCACAGGCTTTTTTATACCCAGAAAGACCTTCTRGGTGACCAGGCCCTAAAGCTGCAGCAGCCCCAGTGCCACATGACACTGCTCAGAACCTCTGAGCTCCATCTTAAATGCCAGCTGCTCCTGCCACAGCAGTGCTGTCCCAGGGTCAGGCTGGGCCTCTGGAAGCTGCTTTTGTACTACAAACGTGGTTAAATGTCTTCTGTAAGATGACTCCCCCTCAATACTGCCTTCAGGGGGCAGCTGAAATGGAGAAGGCTCTGAATGTCCCCAAGAAGGTCAAGTCTGAGGTCATGAAATAGARATGCCAACATACCAACGTGAACTGGCCAAGCAGTTTGTTGTCACTAGCCATCTCTCTCTCTCCCTGGCACACTTTGATCTCCACTTGTGTTTGMCCATCAGCAGCTGTAGAAAACACCTGTGGAAAAGGAACAGAGTTACTGTATARCTAAATAGAACAACAAACTGATGCAGTTACAAGCTGATTGAACAAGGAATAAAAGGAAGCTACTTGGAAGGGAAAATCATTAAATGCTTCTTGTTCTCATGTTCCTCTGACAAAACTGAAAGGCATCAAGGCTAGCAGGGGCTGGTCCTGTGTGCACCTGGGGACACAAAACTGGCCCTCCTGGCAGCAGCAGTTCCATGGCAGCCACCACACCCCAGAACATCTGCCCCTGAAGCAGCAGGCTCCATCCCATGCCCCCAGGCAGCTGAGGTGTTATCAGTGACAGCACAGCAGCAGGCCCAGACAGGGCCAAGGGAAGGAAAGGATCACACCCACGTTACCAGGACATCACAATGCAGAAGAAAGATAACCCCTTGARAGGCACACAGCCAAGCAAGGTGCTCTCCCATGGGCATGGTGCTCAGTTCCATGATATCTCCACATAATTCTTCTTCAGAATGATGTGTTGACAGTTTAACATCAWGGCACACACACTGCAACAACCCTGCCCAGGCCACAAACATCCTGGCATATCTTGGCACCCATTAAACTCAACTGCCTGCCCCTCCTGGGCACACCAATAATCAGAGATACTCAGTGGCTGACATGAAACCTGATCTCTTCACTGCTTCTCTTGCCAGATGAGGAGGTAAGACCATCTGCTGGGGGTGCTTTGAGTGGCCTTGCCTGAGCTGAGGGCACCAGCAAAGTCCCACCCATCCAGAGTCAACTCTTACCTGGCTCTTCTTGGTGGGAATGGTGGTGTTCCTGTTGATGAGCTTTGTGAAGACCCCTCCCAGGGTCTCAATGCCCAGGGAGAGGGGAGTTACATCCAGTAGCAGCACATCTGTTACATCACCAGCCAACACCCCACCTTGGATAGCTGCTCCAATGGCCACGGCCTCGTCAGGATTGACTGCTTTGCTTGGAGCACGGCCAAACAATTCCTGCACAGTCTGCTGCACCTGAATGGAGACACAGCACAGCTCAATCATGGGGAACCACCATGGCCACACAGCAGCCTTGGCACAGCTTGGTGTCCTTACGCTGCTGCTGCCGCCAGGGAAGCTTCTGGCATGAAGGAAACCCTGAGCCTCAGGTCTGTTGCTGCTCCCTCCTTGCCCACCCTCCTGCACACCACTAAATGCTCTCATTCCAGCCCAGACACCTTCTCCAGAGGCTCTGTCTGCCAGCTGCAGGGAAGCCTCCATCAGTGCCTTCACACAGCCCAGATCACAGGGAGCACTCCACGCTTATCTGGGAGTCAAGGACTGTTCCCAGGGAACCGTGCATGCCAACACTGAGCAGGACAAAGCTGTCAAGGACAGGACAGCTCTGGAGGCAGAGCACAAGGAAGGTAAAAAAAAAAACTCCAGCCGGACAATTTGTGCTGTTTGTGTGCAGTAAAGGGAAAAAAAGGGAAATTGTCTGAAGAACAGTATTTTCCAACTCCATATTTCATGGGTTGTTTCAGCAGAGCAGCTGTGCTGTATAAGCACTCTGAGCTCTGCTGTCAGCTGGCACTGCTCGGCCCATTCTGCAGGGCTGCACTCACGATTCCAACACAATTYCTGCTGAAGCATCCACATGGGAATGCACTCAGGGTGTGCCCCAGAGCACAGCTCAGAACTGCCCTCCTAGGGAAGGCTGTGGTGCTCCCCTCCAAGCACAGGTGTTGGTCACACCAGCACAGGTGAGTGGGATGTGCCTGGAAAACTGCACTGGATACAAACACCACAGCCAGGAGAGCCACACCTACYCAGAGTGTTCATTACAGAGGAAGATTCTGTAAGTTTTGTGTGAGCATGTAATTAAATGCAAGTCTTTCCCTCTGGAGGTGTATTTTAATGTACAAAATAATACTTCTAACCACCCACGGTTCACCTCCTGCATTACTGACCACAGGAACGCTCTGGAAAAGCCACAGTCCCTCTTAGCAGGAGGAAGAGGGCAGAACAACATACCCAAGAGAAGGTTTGGGCAGTGTACAACACTGGCACTAACACAGAGGCAGAGCTGTAACTACAGGCACTCAGGAAAGCATTCTGTCAGCTCAAGCCAGATGCTGGGGGTTATGAGGGGAAGAAGGAAAAACAAAAATCAATATTTAAGTTCTGTTTTCCATCCCTAAAGGATCCATGTTTCAGGAAAAGGCTTCGTGTTTGTCATCACTTTATACATAGGTAATCACATAAATTTTCCTTTATCCAGCTGGAAAAACAAGGACTTTGGGGATGTATAGTAATTACTCCACATGAGCTTTGGCCAGAGCAGGAGCTTCTGTTTATCTTGCTGCTCTGGGTCCCCTGCCCRGAAGGGTGACCTTCTGCTCACACCAGTATCACCTCCAGCTGCCAGGCTCATCAGTACAGGGAGGAAAAACCCTCCCACCAAACCCCAAATCAACCCCGAGCAGGACCACATACACACCTACTGTCCTAGAGAGGATCTGCAAATCACAAATCTTAACAGCAAACAAATAGTCCAAGCCTGACTGAATCCCTCTGGAGTGAGACTTTGGTGTTCTCTGCAGGAAAGGACACACTGTACCCTTGGATAGATCAGTGAACATCCCTGTTCAGCTCTGGGATGGAGGGCAGCAGCAGGCATGGCTGTAACAGGAGCAGTAAATCACTTGCAGACAGCAGCTTTTCTGCAAGACTCGGCATGTCAGCACAGCAGGCTTTAAAGCTTCCTGCTGCTGCTATCTCCACAGAATGTAAGGGCCAAGCTTTAAATAAAGARTGTCTGCAAGAGCCAGGAAAATGGGCCTGCCAACACCAGCCTCCAACAGGTAGCTCTGAATACAGAACACCTCTGCACAAACACAACCAGCAGGTCCTAAAGCAGTTGTGCTCACCCAGCTTCTTCACAGCTAAAGGTGCTCTACACAGACAGGAAATCCCCTGGAAGTCACAGATTACTGAGAAGTGGCTGTCATTGAAAGGTACTTTTACCATACAAGAGGAAATGCCCCACACTTCTCAACAGTGCTGCTCATGGCCAGTGCACACCAAAATGTCAGGCTGCAGCTGGACTTTCACCTCCCACTTTACTCTGTAWAGTGCAACTCAGCTCCAACCCCCAGATCCCAGCTGAGCTAAGCAAACAGAACGAGAGGCCCTGGGCAGTGCTTCCCTGCGATCCTGAGCACTGAGTCTGCTCTGAGCACKCGCAGCTCTTCTGTTCCAGATCCCCCCAAACAGCAAGTACAGCTGTGCCAGCCCTGCCTGGAACAGGCACTGAGCTCATACCTTTGGCATTCTGGTCATGCCACCGACAAGGATGACTTCCCCAATGTCACTCTTGCTGACTTCAGCATCCTGCATGGCTTTCTGGCAGGGATTCACTGTCCTCTTGATCAGGTCAGCTACGATGCCCTCAAACTGCGCCCGACTCAGCTTCATGTTCAAGTGCTTTGGTCCAGAGGCGTCCATGGTCAGGTAGGGCAGGTTGATGTCAGTCTGTGGCATGGAACAGGCTCACAGTGAAAACCAGGAATGGGCTTTAGATCAGCTTACAAGTCCTCTTTGGCCTGTGCTAAAGCATCTCTGCGGCTGTTCACCCTCCAGCCCAGTTTAAGTGGCAGCAGGCACACTTTTATCTTTGACATTTCAAAGAAAAGACGATTCTTTTGTTCGACACCTCATAGTTATAACTGTTAATCCCCAGTCTTAATACTGTGCTATTTCAAGATATTTCACTGTTGAAAAAATAAAMTTTATTTGTCATAGCCAGGAAGCAAGAGCAGGAACACTGAAAGTGGCAACCTTAATCCCATTCCTTCAGCACAACCCAGAAGAAAGCCCATCTTCAGAGTTCCCAAATATTCTGCCAACTGACACTCCATACCAGGTAAATGCCTTGAAGAAAATAACTCATGGCTGTTTTCTTAATGCCAGCAATGTCAAACAGCCAGCCTACTGCCACTTAACACAAASTTAGAGCAAGAGACCGTAATCTCCACTTCACATGGTTATTCGTGAGTGACCTTACAAACTCACATGCTGGATTTATAAAGCAAATCTTATAYTGAAATCCTCTGATTGAAGTGCTGAGTCATGCTGACATCAAAAGATGCTACAAACCAAAGCAATTAAAACATTAGTGTTCTAAACTCTAGAGATTAAGTTTACACAAGAATTAAAGCCATGCTGCTGACTAGAGGTGTGCATTCACTYTATAAACAGCATGGTCAAAAGCATCAGGGGAAAATGGGGCCAAAAGCAAGTTGTTTCCCTTCACTGCTAWCTAAAGAGTTAAGGAATTCAGTCTTTCCTGGTATGAACAAACTACACTTGCCAGATCTTGAGCTCATAAAACAGAGCTTGCTATGTCTCTGGCAGAACTATGTACCCATTGTGACTGCCCTCAACTCCTTGCTATGAGCTTGCCACCGGCCAAAGAGACCACCATCAGATAAAATTAAAGATGCTTATTCAGAACCTAGCACTTGGCAGAGTCCCCATTTCAATTACTATATAATTGACCTTAATTTCACTTAGCCAGGACTATTACACTCCCAACTTGCTGCTTCTCCAGTTCTTTATTCAGTAATGAATAAAAGACATGCTTGACTGCATTAATATACAAAGCTGATGGAAAAAAAGGAGGGAGGGTGTCTGTTGCCCATTGTCCAGACAACTTGTCTATAGGCAAGTAAGTCAAGATTCTTTATAGSAATTACTACACAAATTAGCTGTTTCAGTGGAAGGAATAGCATCAAGGTTTTGGAACTGCTTGCACAGAGCTKTAAGTGGTTCCAGTAACCCAGCCACACTGGCAGCAGCTGGATTCCCTGATGCCCATCACACTTCTGAAATACAGAACAGGATCACATTCCCTGCAAGATGAGATGATGTGGTGCCAGAAAAAGGCAAAACTCAGCACCCAACAACTCAGCTGCCACCTACTCCCTGTGCTCTGAAAGCCCACCCTACTGAGTGATTTGCTGTGCCAGTGGTGCCATTTGGTTACACAGAAGAAAAACCAGCATCAGAGAGCTTTGTAAACAAATCCAGTGCAGAACTCAGTGTCTCCCATCGTAGTGGATGTTTYGGATCCAGGCACGTACCTGCACAGATGATGAAAGCTCACATTTGGCTTTCTCTGATGCTTCTCTCACTCTCTGAAGCGCCATGTTGTCTTTAGTCAGGTCAACACCGGTCTGAGTGACAAAAAAAGGGTTAACAGACTCYCAGCATYTGCTCAGGAGTCACTTCATTACAGTTCACCCTCTCAAAGCTCTTGAGTGCAAAGCTATTTTAGAGCAGACTGCTGTGTGCACTTGTGCTGCTCTCTACCTGCAGAGGTATTTAGCATTTCAAACCTGCCAGCCYTCTCTGCTCTGCAAGTGATTGTACAGTGAGTTACAGATTAAAGCCTGGAAAAATTGCTACATCACACAATAAAAAGACAGGACTGAATTAGCAAAGAGTTGGAATTACATTGCAGCTTCCTCCAGGCAACCCTGGTTTGCATCTGTCCTGTCACAATCAATTGGACCACAGATGTTTACTTTTAAAAGTAAGCAGACTGTGTATAGGACAATCCTGCCACATGAGAGAGAAAAAAGGCAGAAGTTCTGCTATTCTGTGTTCTCCAGGAGAGSAATGTTCCACTTCAAGTGTAAGAACTGGAAGCCAGGCTAATAGGTGTCTAATGCTCTTAAATTCCAATTCTGCCACAGGTGACAAATCAAGTCCTAATAACTTAAGAAAGTCCCCATTCTTCTACAGAAGTCAGGTTGAAAAGCAGAGTAACACACAAGACTGTTCTCAAGAGACACCTTACCTCTCTCTTGAACTCCTTCACAATATACTGTAGCAAAGCCTGGTCAAAATCTTCTCCACCCAAGAAAGTGTCACCATTGGTGGACTTCACCTCAAAGACTCCCTTCTGGATTTCCAAYACAGAAATATCAAAAGTGCCTCCACCCAGGTCATAGACTGCGATGCTGCAAGGAGAGAGGCAGGACAACATTACTTCCTAGACAAAATTGTGTCACTCTGCTCAAGAGATGATGTGCAGAACTCACATTGCTGCCCATAAAAGTTAAAAGGCTCTCTAAAACAGCAGGGAACAATCCCACAGTGTCCATATCCCTTGAGTGTCTGGAAGATGTGCTGCACAAAGCGTAACCTTGCCCATTATTTCAGACAAAGCAATTCCTGCCTCTTCAAAACCAGACACACTCAATGACAAGACACACTCCAATGACAAGAGCAGGGACACCAGAACCATTATGAAGTTTGGTTTTTTTGTCAAAATGTGATGTTTTCCCAGCATTATCATCTACCTCAGAGATACAGAATCTCTAACAAAAAGCCTGCACTTCTGTAACCACCCCTGACAGCAACAGGGGGCTGAATGCAGGCAGGGAAGCTGCAAGCCATGCATACCTGGCACASTTCAGCACAGCTCCTGTGCTGCCCATCAGCCCCACTGGTGACAGGCTGTCATCAGCTGTCCTTAGCCACACCCACCRCTGCCACCAGTGGGTAAGGTAATTAAATTGGCACTCAGGTATGATAATGAAGTTGTAGCTGCAAGTWATGAACTCTCTCTCTAACATGATTGGCTGGTACAGAACAGAGCTGATATTACAGAGCTCTCACTGAYAACTCAGAGTCCACCTTGGCAGAACTCCAAGCAGGGCTGTGAAATGCAGCAAGCAGAAGAGGCAAATCCCAGCAAGTTTAGGTGAGGGCAGGTGTTATGCACAGGCACTTACACTTTGTCTTCAGACTTGTCCAGCCCATAGGCAAGTGCAGCTGCTGTTGGTTCATTAATCACCCTGAGGACGTTCAAACCAGCAATCTGCCCAGCATCTTTGGTAGCCTGAGRGGGAGAGAGGAGAGTGCTGACTGCTGAGGGAAACAATATGCCATTTATAAGCCCCAAATTCTCATAACTTGATGAGTACCTGTCTCTGAGAATCATTGAAGTAAGCAGGGACTGTGATCACGGCATTCTTTGCTGCATGTCCCAGGTAATTTTCTGGATGAAAAAGGAGACAAAACAGGAAGTTATCCTTGTAGTAACACCAAGTTATTATTCACAGAATTACAGAATGGGTGGAACGGACCTTAAAGCCCATCCAGTCCAAACCCTGTGGTGGGCAGGGACACCTCCCACTATCCCAGGTTCTTCCAAGCACCATCCAACCTGGCCTTGAAACCCTTCCAGGGATGAAGCAGCCACAGCTTCTCTGGGGACCCTGTGCCATGGCCTGCCCACCCCCACTGGGAAGAACTTCCTCCTAATGTCTAATCTAAACCCACTCTCTTTTAGTRTGAATCTATTCCCTCCTGTCGTGTCACTACACGCTTTCATAAATAGTCTCTCTCCATTATTACCTAGATTGAAATCATCCTTCTGAACTAACAAAAGAAAGACTTGCTGTTTTCCGGGCAGATGCAGAGGGAGCTGTGCAGAAATCCAGCCCTTCCACAAAACATGGAATAGTTTCTAGACTTCTAACTGGACAGCAAAGCACCTTTGTAATTCTACCAGCGACTGGATGCCCCTGATGCTAATTTATCTGAGAGCTTAACTTGTCTTTTCAGACTCTGATACTGAAGCTGTTCTCCATTTTTCTCCATATGACACACTTAGAAGTTACTAATTTTCACCTCATTTATAGAATCTCCGGTTGCTAACACTTACGAGGCACAAATAATGTATATATATACCTAATTTCTAAGTGTTTGAGACAGCAAGTCAGTAAAATATATATTACACCCTAATTTAAGGTCTCAAAGAAAGAGAAGTATGTCATCAAATGCACCCTGCYAAAAACTGCAAATGTGCACGATGCAGTGAGGATGCTCAAATAGGACTCATGGCTATGCAGCAGCCCTGCACAGAGCTTACACACTGCACTGCTCTCTGCTGCTTGCAAAGCCARATCCTGTCACAGCTGAAGTCACAGAGCACCCAGGCCAAAAGCCAACATACCCCCAAAAGGCAAATGTCTGCTTAAGGYAGAGGAACAGCACCCTAAAAGTAAGGCAGACCTATCATCTCTAGATGCTCACACACCAGAGACTTGCATTTTACTACTGGGTGGATCTCTAGCAAGTGTCCAGGACCTAAYATGGAAAATACAATATCCTTTCGATGAAGCTTCAGTCCTGCTCTCCTCACACTCACTGGACACACAGTTTACCAAATGGGGTGCAGAAGCACTACTGACTGCTCCCTCACTGCTCTAAACTCAGTTTCCCCGAACCACAATAGCAATTAAAAAAGAGAAAAACATTTCTCCAGGCCATTGGGTATTTTCCCCTAGTGAAGATTTGAAGTCATCACTAGCTAATTAGCAATTAGAGCCCAACAATGGGTTCCCTTGATCACTCMCTCTCTCCCTACTTGCCACAGATCCAGCAGCTGAGTAGGAACAATAGCACTCCAAGCSTGGCTGCTCCAGCCTGTGCTCAGCTGCAGCCAGAGGCACAGGGACTACAGCTTCCTAGGAAATGGAGCTCCCCCTTCTGAGTGAGGGTGAATTCAGTTAAAACCAGGATCAACCCAACCACTAACCAATTCTGGTAAGAGTATCTTTTAAGAGAAGCACTGATATTTTGCCAAGGATCCAAGRTAGAGGCAGGCACTGATCTTCCCTAAGGCTTCCTAAGAGCCTGCCCTGCTCCCTTCCCCCCATCCAAAGAAAGCCCTGCTCTGTGATGGTTTGGTAGCAAGAAAGCACCCTGTACAGTGGCACTGCCATGTACAAAGCACACTGAGACCAAAGACCAAGCTGTACCAACCTGCAGTTTCCTTCATCTTCATTAGGACAAAGGCTCCAATCTGGCTGGGAGAATAGAGCTTCCCATGAGCCTCYACCCAGGCGTCCCCATTGGAGGCACGGACAATCTTAAACGGGACGTTCTTACTGAAAGCCACAAGAATTCACACTCAGTTTCTCCAGCAGCACAAACCCCTCACAATCAGTATCAGCAGACAACCACATGTAAGCTCTAAACAAACAGCAGCAGCAGCCCCAGATTCAGTCCCAGAAGTACCAATTATAGACTCTGCTGTTGCCATACCTATACACTACAAATAACGTATATGTACTGATTTTATAACTGTTTGAGACAGCAAGTCAGAAAAATAAATATTAGACTCTTATTTAAGGTCTCAAAAAGAGAAGTCACCAAAWGCACATTCARCCACTCARACAAGACTCATRCCTATGCAGCAACCATGCACAGARCTTTCACACTGCMCTGYTCTCTGCTGCTTCTGCTTGAATCAGATACATCATGTAATCACAGGCTGGGGCATGACCACACAGCTTTGATTATAAACGCCCTCAAGAAACAGAAAAGTAGAGAAGTCTGCACTGCAAGCAGACTGAAAATCAGCAAGCCTTGTTTCTTCTTCTCTGAAAGCCTTAATGTGATCAACAATGAATGCAGCCAAACACAGCCTGGCCCTCAGACAGAMGCACTGCAACCTTGAGAGCCGAAGGCAGAACAACTTCCCCCAAAGCTGGGTGGTGTTTTACAACAGACCAGGTCATGCTACCCCCGTGGTGTTTGCTGCCCTCATGCTGGCAGTGCCACTGTCCCACTGTCCCCTGACTCACATGTCCTTCTTCACTTCGGAGTCGTCGAAGCGGCGGCCGATGAGGCGCTTGGTGGCRTAGAAGGTGTTGTGGGGGTTGGTGACTGCCTGGCGCTTGGCTGGCATCCCCACCAGGCGCTCGCCCTCACCCGTGAATGCCACCACTGATGGCGTGGTCCGGGCACCCTCYGAGTTCTCCAGCACCTGGGTGACAAATGGAACAGTGTGACACCAACACACTCACCCCCAATACAGCAGTGTGGGCATTCCACTTGCAACACTACTGCTTTACTCACTTTCGCTTGCTTCCCTTCCATAACAGCCACACAGGAGTTGGTTGTACCCAGGTCAATTCCAATAACGGCTCCTTTAATCGCTTCTGARCTGGAAAGCACATCATGGAAAAGAYAAAACTACTATTAAAGCAAAAYAGATAGCAAYAAAATGTTCAGCCCTKAAGATAGGACAAAGTAATTYTCCACTCAATGTTGAAGTAAATCCAYGCTGCATCCTGACCTAARATGTTCTCTGACTCTTACACTGCAATTTAAGCTTGTTCTCTGCTCCCAATCAGACCAGTTTTAGGTAAATCCTTGTTAAGATAAACATATATAGCATTATTCTTCCCCAGAGTATCTTTACTATATACATATATTTCTGTTTTCTCAACAACCCTTATGGGTTTGATATAAAACAAAGTCATAACTAACTTTGTCCCTAAAGACTTGTTTTGGGTTACTTTTGATCACAGAATCCCAGAATGGTTWGCATTGGAAGAGACCTTAAAGCCCATCCAGTCCCACCCCCTGCCAAGGGCAGGGACACTTTCCACTGTCCCAGGCTGCTCCAAGCCCTGTTCAACCTGGCCTTGGGCACTTCCAGGGACGGGGCAGCCACAGCTTCTCTGGACAGCCTTGGTGTTCAAACTTCTTTGAAAACATTTACCTGGAGTTAAAATACTAATAAATTGTATTTATTTTTTATTTATCATTGCTTAGCATAGGGAGAAGAATCCACAATGATAGATCACTTGGCCCATGTGTGGTGCTTTGGGCCAGAGCCAAAGCAAAGCACCTTTCTGATCCTCAGGAGCAACAAAGGAATTTAACCCTGGAGAATGGGAGTRGTTCTCACACAAGACAAATTTGAACCTCCTCTCTAGGAGGAGTCAATTATCCCTTTTGAGGGTCAGAGAACCCCTGAAACAAACAAACTTCGAAACAAAGTCATATTCTGGGATGGAAAAGCATTCTGCAGGCAGAGCAGGACTGTGTTTATCACCAAGAGTATCACTTTCTGTCTCCAAGCTGCCAGAGGAYCTAACTGCAGTTCCAATAATAAAGCAGTAATCTTGGAACCAGACAGGTTCTCTGTATCAGACAGACCCAACTTTCCCAACACAAACAGATTTCCCAGTCCATGGCCTGAATCAGCATCAGCCACAAACATCAGACTAGGTCACACAAGCAATGGCTCCCTTCTCCCATTATCCTGTGACAAGGAAAATTAGTGATTCAAATTCATGTTTGAAATGAACTTTATCTGCAATGGAATGGATCCAAGCAGCAACCACTTCACATCAATGTAAAATAAAACAATTTGTTCCATCAATGTTTGAGGTACTTTTTGATTGTTTGGTTTTAATCAAACAAATCTCAGCAATCCACATTTTGTGGGCACTGCTGGTGGTGCCAGAAGGAGGGAAGAGCAACTCTCAAATCTCCCCTGCAGAAAAACAAGAGATGAAAGTTACATGCAGAGGTTCCAGTTTTATTTGGTTGGTTTTGCTCTGTTCTTCCATCTCTTGCTCCAATTATCAGTTCTGGTGTTAGAAGGAGAGTAAATACAAACACCAAACAGCTAAGCATGACCACCCCAAGGAACACTTACGCATATTTCCTGCTGGATGCTGCTCTGAGAACATTTTGGCTGAGGCCRTTCCAAAATGTCTGTAAAACAAAGACATTCTAATGAGAATTTAGTTTAAAACATCAAGTGGTCATCAAACCAATACTTTCAGAGGCAGACAATGTCCAAGCAATACTGCTCTACTACAGTGTTTCCTCTTAAAAAACTYAACTGAAAACTAAGGAAAAATTTGWGAAATATTCAGACTGACATAAACTCCCGCAATTACTGCACTAATTAGTTTGGCATAACCCTGATTTCTATGACCAGAATTGAAGTATTTCTCTCACACAGAATAATCTGTGAGGATGTTACCAGGCAAAAGACATTTCAGTAAGTCAACACTGAACCTTCAGTGTTCCATGAGCAGCAGATAAACATTAACCCCACTTCTGAGAGCTTTGTGCCTGCTCAGCAATAAATGACCAACTGCATTCCTTGAGAAGCCTGCAGCTGAGATTTTGCTGCACAGTCCCAGATAAGCATTTGGCCACCCCTTTGCACGTGCAAATCAGCATCCCGGAGAGCTCTGGAAGGTTTATCCCTCTTTCCGATTAAGACGAAACTTTTAACAAAATACCTTAACAGGAACTGGAAGAATACATGACTATTTCACTAATATTTAAAGACGAAAGGCCCAGGCAGAGTGCATGGGTGGCTTAGGGAGCGAGGGCCCGCTCRGAGCAGAGTCAGCACGGCGGTGTGAGATTTGGATCTCTGTCTGTCCCTAAATCGCCTTCACGTGCCCCGCTCCCCCCGAGTCCGATCCCCCCATCAGCGTCAAACGGACAGTGAGGAATCGAGCGGCCTTACTATAAATCTCCTTAATAGAAAACAGCCTCAAACACGTCAAACAAGCTCTTCTACACCTCCCAAGACTGCTTCCCCCCGCATCCACATCAATCTTCTCTTGATAAATCCCTAGGAAAGAGGGGCCGCGGCCTCGGGCCCGTCCCGGCGGGGCTCGGCTGCTGGC